>NC_092634.1:59150397-59451112 GCF_039555335.1 Amphiura filiformis
GTTTGAACCCAATACACAAATTTATTGTTCAAGCTATGAGATTTAAACATCTTGTCTAATATTTCAAAACTCATAGTGAGACCAACATTTTTTTCAGAATCTTTTCTTACTCAAAAATGTGAATTTGTGGTCAAAAATTGTTGAAAAAAATATGGGGGAAAAAAGCAAGCCTATCCAGCATCCAGTTTATTATATATTGGACTCTTCAACTAACTTGCCTATTGGGTAAATTTAAATCTAGTGTTGTTTTAATATTTGCCAATTATTGTAGACTTGATTTTTGAACCAATGTTGAATAATATTTGCCCAACATTTTGGCAGTTTCATTCCAAACCAATTGGGCCAACTTCTCCTTAGAAAGAAACGGAAGAAGAAATTGATAAATAAACCCGTCAAATATGCCAAAATATACCTCTAAACATTATAATAGGAGTGATAATAATTATTTCATTGTCACACTTTTAAACGCCTTTTAATGTCCACAAAATAGGTCGAGTCATTTTACCTCTCCTAACCACTTCCTTTATTTTGAGGAAAAAATAACAGAATAGTGCTTGTAAAGCTTTCCAAAACAAACGACATCGGACAAAACATGTTTATAGTTTACTTCACAACTACCAGCGTGTCCATTGAATGTCCACTAGAATGATCTATTCCAGGTAAAATCCCTACACCCCCTGTGGAAGACATCACCTTAATCTTCCACACAGGGAGTGTGAATTTTAAATGGGGTTACTTGGAATGGGCCACTCCATTTGAAATCTACACCCCCTGTGTGGAAGATTAAGGTCATGTCTTTCATACAGGGAGTAAGGATTTCAACCGGCATAGCCCAATGTAGGTCAAGCGGATTTATTTGTCTATTGGGGTGTGAAATTAAATTCATCGCTGCCTTCAGGACCGTGTTCAACATATTATTTCCGACACTTATTTTGCTTGTCCAACACCTACTGGCTATGATAAACATTGCCAAGTCGAAAAATGATGTACTCGACTGAGTCGGTCCCCTTTCTTAAACTGTAGGGAAGTAAAGTAATCGCAAAGTCAACATAGCTGATGCTGAACAAAATCATCTTCCTTTAAAATAATAAAATTGCTTGATAAGTGGCATTCATCTTGTATTCTTTTTTCGTTCAATGAGCATTTAATCCGTCTTGACAGAGAAAGTACAAGAAAACTTGAAAAGTTTGAAATCAAAAAGATAAATTGAAAGAAAAAAAACCCAAAAAACTTCCTCCCTGATGTGAATTTATGGACTTTTTTGTGTCCCTATCTGCCAATAATATTGTAGTTGTTCTTTAATATCATAGACTGGTTAAAGAACATTCAAATGTTTTCATGTTTGAAGCCGGTAATAGAGATATGCATCATGAATCAAACAAATACAGTGAGGATCAATTCAATGATAAAAAGACAAAAATGGAATATATACTATAGACTAAGGAGAACAGTTGAACCTATCCAATGTGTTAGAACTAAGACTTAAGACAACAAATACTGGTGCAAACTACTATTTAAAAAATGCGCCATGTCAGCATGTTTTAAGTTTTGATAATGCATTAGGAAATTTAAACTGTTCTTGTATAATCATTGATAATTAACATCTTTATGTATATAGTATGGAATGACTTTTCACATTTGGTGTTAGGGACCGTTCACAAACACTTGATAGGGCAGGGGGCTGTATGCAAAATTGGGGGGGCCTTAAAAGTTTTGACCCTCCTAGGGGGGGTAGTGAAAAAAATGAAATTTTTTCCAGGGAAAATTGAGTTTATATGCTTTTCTATGGGGTTGACCCATCATTTTCATGTCAAAAAGTGGGAGGGGGCCCTGAAATATTTGAGATCTGAAAAGGGGGGAGGGCTGAAAAATTTTTGTGGTGAATTTTTTTTGCATCAGGCCCCCCTAACAAGTAGTGTTTGTTAATGGTCCCTTAAATGGGTGAATAACAGCAGATACAATTGCTACTCATACTGACAACACTATAAATGTGAATTTAATCACTGTGTGCCTAATTCAGCAGTGAAAAGGTTAAAATGTACTGGATTACATATCTTATTGAATTATTACTTTGTTAATTAAATCTAATACCGGAAGTAACATTTGCAACTTGCTTTGGTACGTTGTGTCCGAAATTTCGGACTTCATCAGATGGTTTCAGACACAATGTAGCAACAGTGGCGTAGTGGAGTCATCACATGGGGGGGCCACAGACCATGATTGGGGGCACCAGGTCTGATTGAGGGGGCACCAACCGATTTTCAGATTGATTGGGGGCACCCCCCCCCCCCGCCCCTATGACGCAGGGCCGTAGCAAGCAGGCCGGCCGGGGCTGCTATGGCCGCTGCACTTTTTGAGACGCTACGCCACTGTGTAGCAATGTGAGTTGCTATGTTGCGTCTGAAACCATCAGACTTCATCTGATGCTTTCAGACACAACATCTAGGAAAGTGAGTTTCAAATTTTAGTTCCAGTATTAGATTTAATTTACACAATAATGTTTTGAACTACTGGATGAATAATTTACACCACTATATGCTTATTGAATTATGGTACATGGGGTAGACTTTGTGTGGTGGTCACTGTGATGGTGGTTCAGGATTCCAAAGTGCGAACCAGTTGATATAAGTCATAACTGGCTTACACAAAACATTTGCTGGCAAATATTCCACGTGAAATGACTTACTTTTAAAATCATACCCCACTGTACAACGCTCATGTTTAAAGGACAACTTTCTGTTGCAAATTTGATAACATTGCTCTAATCGATGTTTAAAAAATTCTAGTTTGTTTAAGCTTTTCCACCATGAACACTTTGAATTATTTTACATTAAATTTACCAGGTATTTTATGTACTGAAATCACTCATGAAATTCCAAGATTTGAATTGGTTATTGAATTAAGACTTTTTACAATATATCATAGTGTTAAATATTTATGGTCATTGAATGAATATACATGATGACTATATTATGAATATATTGCCTTGTTATGCTACTATGTAGAGGAAAATACCATACTTGGTAACACTTGATGATCTATGTAAAGATTCTTCATGGCTACTTTGCTATTCAAGTGTGGTTCAGGTATTTGATAAGATGTGAAATCTTTCCTCATTTACTATTATGATACTTTGTTACACTCAGCTATTGTAGTTGAAATCCATACACCCCCTATGGAAAACATGACCTTAATCTCCAACACTGGGAGTATAGATAGATTTCAAATGGGGTCACCTGAATGGGTATCTCCATTTGAAATCTGCGCCCTCTGTGTAGGAGATTAAGGTCATATCAGGCCTGCGACACTCCGAAGCTAGTTTGAGGACCGTACACATAACCATATATGCCAGTACACATACCATATATGGATGTGATTTTTAATAAATTAATACATTATCCTGCAAACCCATGCTGGTCTTCTACATAACCAGTTGTGCCGGTCCTGACATACAGTCTGGTCCGAGACTAGGCAAAACTCTCATCTGTGATTGGTTCTGCATGTCCATCATGTCATGGATAAGTATTAATTATTAATTTTATTAAGAATCACATTTTTTTGCTGTCCTCAACTTTGGTGTACATGCATGCATGGTACGTATAGGCCGTTTGTACAGAGTGTCTTATCTCATAGTTAAAAGATCTCTGGTCATGTCTGTATGGATTTCAACCAAATCTCTTGGAATCTCTTAATGGTTTAATGAAACTTCCAACATAATTGTTGTCATTGTTGTTGTTTTTGAATATCTATCTCTATATTTTTTTAAATTGAAGCACTTGCAAAAATAACGGGTGTAAAATGTTAATATTATAAGTACCAACATTTTCATGTTGCAGCACTGAATTATTGCAGCACTGAATTACAGCAACCTTTCAATCCATGATATACAGTATGCGATCTAATTAATGCCCCCAGCTATTGCATTTTTCAAAAGGGGGAATTTATTGAAGGTAATTTGAATGCGCTAATTTTCAATCAAAAAGCACACAATTCACAAACCTCCCAACAATAGAAAATCCAAAATCGGAACACCCACAGGGTTGTACCTTAGACCCTGGGGTGCACAGCAGTAAGAAAAGCCCCCTAAATAGGCTGATTTTGCATGATTGAAGCATAGACCCTGGGGTGCGCACGATCCATCTGAACCCCCTTGGATAGGACCCTGGTTATAAAAGACCTAAGAAAGGTGATTTTGACATTGAAAATTGACTTTATTATTCAGATATTACAACATTTCATGCATTGGGATATTTTTCATTTACATAAATTTGTTCTTTGGAAGATTTGAAAAATTTGATTGTTGATTTTGGAGATTTTCACAACTCTAGAATCTGAACAAATCAGATAAAATCTGAACAATTGACACATATGAATTCACAAGCTTTTGACCCCTAGATGTAAATAAACATTGATTTGGGTCTGCTAAAACAGGAACATTTACTAAAATTTCTAGAATTTGGAATGTTTTTTTTTCAGCTTTTTAGCAACATTAGTATTGAAAAGAAAATGGAGGGCATTCATTGTTTGGGTGTGTGTTTGTGTTTGAAAATGCCGGCAAATGAGGACCCGTAACAGAACACACCCTACACAAACGAGGACGCACACCTAACCGAGGACGTTCTCGGTTGAACTGACCTTACCAGGAGATCTCAAATAGCACAAAAACATGTTTAAAATGGGTCCTCTGTTGGGGGGGGGGGGGTTATGGACAGGTCCACGGACGGTTGTAAGTATCCAATCCCCCGCAACGTGGGTAAATGAGGTCCACGGTATGTCGATTAATTGCTGTGCGTCCTCGGTTAGATAGGATTTAGCAAAAGAGAGAAATGTTAAAAGTCAAGGTCCTTGTTTGATGGCATTTACAGACAGGGATGTGTGTGTGTGTGTGGGGGGGGGGGTGATTAATTTGATTTATTTGACAGAATATGTTAAGTATCCCAAGGTATGAAGAAATGTGATTCATCTGGGTCCGAGAACGACTAAAACTGCAAATGGAAGTTGGTCCACTAATGTTGAATCAACACAATGTCACAGAGAAGGCATCTGAAAAAAAGAAGAAGAAAAAAGAAAAAGAAAATCATATTAAAATCATATTCAATGAATGAGGCATTTAAATAATGAATTTGTACAAGAGGAAATATCTGAGTAAAAGAAAATAGCAGGGTCAGTTCCACCAACAAAGAGGGAGGGGGGAACAGGATCATTACCCCAGGGTCATAGGGGGACTGTGAACCCAGTAGTAGGGGTCTGTAAATATAAGAAAATTAAAGAACACATTAATATGAGCACATCTGGTACTGCTGTTTGCTGTTGCAATAGTAATTTGTAACCCAAAAAATATGAGTGGACATTTTTGAATCGCAAGCCTTTGCCCCATTGTTAGATTTTAGGTTTGGATTAAAAACATTTGGGTCTTTGAATTCACAGCACCCCCAAACTGAAAAACATTATGATCTTAAGTAGAAAATACACCCTTTTGCCACCTATTTTAATGGTTGTAAATAACCTTTTCAGGTTATTTACAACATGCCTAATTGTGAAAAAAAAGACACTTTTTACATGGAACTTTCATCACAGACTATACCTGCAGTCAGTAGAAGTGGTCCAAAGGGGATTTAGCAAAAAAGAATGACAAATTTGAAGAAATATGAAGAATGGGGACTAATGGATGAATTTCCACCTCTATCATTTGAGCCAACAATAAGAATAGTAAGGTTGATTGCTAAGATATCTAAAAGCTGTATTTTGATTGGTTACTCAGATGATTATATTATGTAATTAACCAATCATGAACACAGTGTCAGAAAGACAGCAGTGCCCATGGGGTTAACAGTATAGAAAGTATGCAAAGTGGCAAGATGCATATAAATAGAAATGCAATAGAAAAGGCAGGACATATAGAATGCACAAGTCAAGTATTGGAATTTTTCAAAGCCACTCCACTTTCACATGAAATGGGAATTAGTGCAAATATCACATGACTGCCTTTCCTTCTTGATCAATTAAACTGTCAAAATGGGGGAAATAGTACTGTGTGCTAGACAAGAAATAAATGCAATGGGTTGGGTTATGGGCAATAAATGGCTAAGTGTAAAATGGCTGCTGCTTTCTTCTATACGATTTGGCCAAGATGTAAAATCTTTGGATAGCACCCGGTTGTTTGATGTGATCATTTATTAAATTTTCCAACAAAACATTATATAATGTTCAATTCCACACTCGGACAATATCACACTAATACTAATAGTATACACATATGTGACCATCCAGCACAACTGAGCCCGGATGTCGCCAGCCCCACAATTGAGATATGCTCCATTGAACTTAACAATAAACAATAGGAAACAAAGGATTTATTGACTGTTTTATTGATTTTCACTACTTAAATGTCAAGTACTATAGACATGATATACATCATTTTAAAGCTAATTTCAAGCAGAATATTTTGGTTGAATATCTCAAAAATGATGATTGGCGACTTCAGGGCTCAGTTGTGCTGGATGGTCACATAATTATCACCTGCACTTCTGGCTCCAAACACTATTTTCTTAATTCTCAATTGTTCAAGTTCTAGAATTCTTAAATGGCTTAAAAAGATGTAAATCTACCATATTGACTGTAATAAATGCAATCAAAATCAAAGCAAAAATCAAAAGTATGATCCCTTTCTTATTCAAATTCATGGATGGAAAGTCCAAGTTAGAATATGTTTTGTCCATGCAAGTGATCATGATGGTCAGTACTGATGCAAGTTTTAAGCTTACTCACAATATGTCATGGACATTTTTTTCATTTCGGTCACTTTTTCATTGAAAGATTGTAGGGGGCGTTTATTAGAGGTGTTTAATACACATTATGGTATGTAATTAGAGGTTAATAACTGCGATCGGTTATTTGGAGGGCATTAGAAAAATCTAAACATTTTGCCTTTGGAACCGAGGAATATCCCGAGGTCCAAAGCAAAATGTTTAGATTTTTCACAATGCCCGACATATTACGATGCAAAGTTATTAACCTCATTCATAACCATCACATTAATCTCTTTGCCTTACAAAATAACACAAAATTTTGCTCAAAAGTTTATAAAAATAGATGATTTTCACATCTTCCCTTTCCAAAAGTCGATCAGGCTAAAACATGACGACCAATAACAAAAGTGCGTATCTCAATCTCTCTGCAAATATGGTAGCGCGCAATCCAAGTACGGCTGCAGCGCACGCGCAGTTTGTTTGACGCACAACAACACGCAGACGCCGGTCAATTGTGTGCAACATTAATGGAACAATTACGCATTTTGGTCAATGGTGAGATATTAATGACCTCGATTTGCGTTCGCGTTTTCACAAATAACTAAATGTAATTCGATCGCACACATCGCGTTTATTAATGAGGTTATGAATGTCTGATAATCAATAAAATACTCAATTTCTCCAAAAATGTCACTTTATACGACCTTCTTGCCCTCAAGCAAACAATTACGTCACTTTTTGCCATGTAACACAGGGCAGCTATCATTGTTATAACTTGATTCCAATCACAGGACCTATTCATGGTTCCTATTCACTGCATTATGTACCAACTGCACTTAGTGTGAAGGCCACATTGCACCAATTTTGATGGTTTGTAATTATTGCGTGTATAAAAGACTGGCATGCACTCAAGGTGCAGACAACAAGCAGTAATCATGGTAATACCAAAGTTTGAAAGGGTCAGAGATTGGGCTATTGCACTTGAAATCCATACACCCCATATGGAGAGCTATGGAGGACATGGTCTTAACCTTCCACCAAGGGACCTTCCATTCAGGTTACCTGAATGGGTGACTGTATTCAAAATCTACATCACTGTGTGGGAGATTAAGGTCATGTCATCCATAGGATATCAATAGACCATTGCATTGATATAGAAGAACTGTGTGTAGAGTGGTGGAACCAGGATTTGTTTTTAGGGGGGGGGCACATTTTTCATTAAAGACATCTTCCACACAGGTAGTGTGAATTTCAAGTGGGGGTTACTGAATGGGTGACTCCATTTGAAATCTAGATCAACTGGAGCACGCCCATCCTTAATATAAATTTTGAATTGTTATTAGGAAAGTTGAAAACTTTTAGTTTCCTTTTATTTAAATTACCGGTATATTGAAAAACTTAACAAAATCTTGTGCGAAATGAACTTGTCAAAGTGCATCTAATTTTAGCAAAAAGAAATTTTTTATATAAATTATTAAATTGTCACTCACAAAACTTTTCTCTTCTTCTCTATGAATTTGTGAAAGTCAATTTGTCAACAAGTGCATTACTAATTATGATTGATGAACAAAAAATGTTTTTTTTTTCTCACATTCACACTTAATTCATCAAACTTTTATTAAAAAAAGAGGAAAAATTTGAAATATTAATTTGTTGGCAACAACTGCAAATGCGAAGATGAAATGTCAGTTACGTGTGATATGTCTCACTGTACAGTCAACCCTTCAAGATGTCATATCATGTCTACAGATGAACAGACAAACCGGAAGAAATCACATGAAAAATGCATGAGTTAAATCAACCAGATAAGAACTCAGGATAAAAACAAAGCCTACAAAAAAATTGTATCCATGACAACACATTGGGAAGAAGAACAAGACCTCAGAAAGCGTAGGCACAATCCCCCACAATGCGTCATCATGCAAACAGCCATATGGCGACGGTGGCAAGGTAGGCCCGAGCATGGGTGTGGCACCTGAGGGGTTCGGGGCTCAAAACTGCACCCAAGAAAAAAGTTTTCTTTCTTCTTTCTTTATTCCTTCCTTCTTTCCTTCCCCCTCACCAAAACTGGGGTGTTAGGGCTAATAAGGCTATCAAATACCACATCCAGTTGATTTTGGTGAAAATGTTGGGCACCCAGCTATAAGACCCAAGCCTGCATTTGGAAAATCTGTATTCCCCCAACAAAAACAACCTGGTTATACGGACCTGACCACATCATTTGTCTTGTACCGTACATTCCATGCCTAGCCTAAAATATGCTTCCAAATATAGAAGCACCAATATATTGTTATTAACCCCAGACGGAGACAATGACACACAAGGCAACATCAAATTTTGGTAATACTTATTGGCCATCAGGATAGACAATAATTTTATTTTCATAAACAAAGATTTCAGCCATTATATCATTACAAGCAAAGGGTTTGTACACAACCCTGGAATGAAATCAGAAAGGATGGGATTCCAAGATAAAAGTAAAAATACTCAACCCAATTTCTGTACGACAGTAAACCAACTGAGGAATCATGAATCCCAAATCAAGCAAGTTCAAAAGGGAAGAATCAAAAGGATGGGATTCCAAGATAAAAGTAAAAATACTCAACCCAATTTTGTTCGACAGTAAACCAACTGAGGAAATGAATCCCAATCGCAAATTCAAAGAGAAACTCCAGAATAAGAGCAAAGCAGCACAACCCAATTTCTATTCTACAGTAAGCATTACTGAGGAACGTGGAGCCCACAAATAACCCGACAAAGGGATTTTTATAATGGCGAAACTTTCCACTCTATCAGTTTTTCATTATATAATTAGTGCATACAGTATTAACTGATATTAATATGAAATATAGATATACAGGTGCATATAAGTGGAAGATGCAAGATAAAAGAAAACAAACATCTCCTTGTATAATACATGTTTATAGCTTGTCCTCTAAGTATTATATGTAATTAAACATGACATGTTTAACTCTTGATCGATAAGTCTGTCTTCTGTGAGGACTCCTTTCTATGTTAGAATTTTTTTTGAAAACAGATGTTGTAATAATGCAATAAGCTGCAGTTAAATTTTATGCTGCTATTATATATAAAAATTAGCATTATAATGAATTTTGACCGCGCATGTCGGGAGCTTATCATTTATTTGCTATTTTATATCAACAAAGATATTTGAGATTCCAAGATGAAAGCAAAATGCTCAACCCAATTTCTGTTCTACAGTAACACTACTGAGGAATCTGAATCCCAAAGCAATCCAGGGGAAAATTAATACAAATCCTCATGGAATTCCAAGATAAAAGTAAAAATACTCAACCCAATTTCTGTTCTACAGTGAATACCCGACTGAAGAATCCAAATCCCATAAAAAATTTTCTTTACCCATATAATTATTTGTGCTCCAATAGCATGCCTAAAGCATGCTTTATAATCGTGCAACTATTTAATTTGTTTTCCTTAATTATGTAAGGAAAGCAGTACCTGCCTTTTTTTAAAAACAACTTATGATCTGCTTGAAATAACGTTATGTGCTTGCATTAACATATTTGACAAACACATAGGCTCCCCTAAAATTGGGAGAGGTGGGTGGGAATTAAAATTTTGTGTCTATCCATTCTGGAAACCAATAATGTAATGAAGACAAAACACCACGACAGTGACCAGCGCGAGCGAGAGGGCAGCTCTCATTGGTCAACACACGATGCTGTCACGCTGCTATGGCAACACCGGCCGGGAACACACAGACCCGATCGGTATGAACTGAATTGCTTCCGCGTGGGGTCAAATTTGTTTTCTTATCGTTTCACGTTAGAAAACTTTATTAACCCCAGACGGAGACAATGACACACAAGGCAACAGCAAATTTTGGTAATACTTATTGGCCATCAGGATAGACAATAATTTTATTTTCATAAACAAAGATTTCAGCCATTATATCATTACAAGCAAAGGGTTTGTACACAACCCTGGAATGAAATCAGAAAGGATGGGATTCCAAGATAAAAGTAAAAATACTCAACCCAATTTCTGTACGACAGTAAACCAACTGAGGAATCATGAATCCCAAATCAAGCAAGTTCAAAAGGGAAGAATCAAAAGGATGGGATTCCAAGATAAAAGTAAAAATACTCAACCCAATTTTGTTCGACAGTAAACCAACTGAGGAAATGAATCCCAATCGCAAATTCAAAGGGGAACTCCAGAATAAGAGCAAAGCAGCTCAACCCAATTTCTATTCTACAGTAAGCATTACTGAGGAACGTGGAGCCCACAAATAACCCGACAAAGGGATTTTTATAATGGCGAAACTTTCCACTCTATCAGTTTTTCATTATATAATTAGTGCATACAGTATTAACTGATATTAATATGAAATATAGATATACAGGTGCATATAAGTGGAAGATGCAAGATAAAAGAAAACAAACATCTCCACACAAGTTTATTAGGAATGGAATGACTGAGAAACTTGCCAACCCCCCCCCCCCCTCCCCCCATAAATCAGAGCTGAATGCTGATTAATACGCTTTTGGCATGCTTCTCAGTGCACCTGAAGGGTAATGTATTGAATTTCGCTGGTTATTGAAGTGAAATTCTGAGAATTGTGAACATTTGTACATAAACATGTAGGATGTCAAAGGGGGAATGCAGAATCAACGTGATAACTAGCCGGCTGCGCAACCTCAACATAAAACTTGAACACATTTAAATTTTTGAGAATTTGATGAACAAGAAAACTGAGGACATAGTACTTGACCCCTGTCTAGCTATCCCATGCCAACCTGGTGCTGGTTCCTTCCATCCCGCTACGTAACATAAGACATAGCTGACCAAAGCGTCGCATAATTTGAAATACTTTTTAATAATGCATATGAAACAATCATGCTTCTGAAGAAAAGCGAACTCAACTCTGACTAATTTTCATCACAGGTCTGTCCATTTCACCATTTGACCAGGCATTTATCTTTATAAAGTTCTGCTCAGTTGACCAGGCCTTTGTGTGAATTTTGCAAAATATAAACTCCATCTGCATAAACACTTCATTCAGTTTACTTTGTAGAATATGGTCAAACAAATGTCTTGTCACTTATCTATTCTCATTAAAAGTTATACCACTCGCTTTATGGATATGGTAATTTCCCAATATTTGGGCTGTCTTAACTCTGACGAATTTCATTGTTCATGTATATGGTAATTGTGGTCAGGGTGGCCCAACATCGTGACTACACTTCATTTAGTCTTGTCCTCAACCTCTGAATCACATATCGCCTGCTCAGTAAACAATTCCACGAGATACTCTGTCGCACCCATATTACCCACATGCTCATCTTTTCTGTAACAAGTAGAACAAAATGAAAAGGAAACAGTAGGGCAAGTATATAGTTCTTAATTAGCACACCTGGAGTGTGAAAGGTACTTTTGCTGTCTGTACAAACGATTAAACGATTTCCATTATCAAAATCAATATATTATAGAAAAATAACACTTTGATCTTTTGCAAAGGTTCCTTCTACAATTTTTGAAATTTTCCTTAATTTATTGCTGCTAAATGGATTATCTACGTTTACAAAAGTGTTGTTTCAGCCCTTTTTAACATATAACTCAAGAACCACAGACCTACAAAATATATATCTGTGAATATAGATTCTTCAACGAGCTCGCTATGAAATGAGCAACCAATGCAATTTTTGCCAAAGCTCACTACCATTCGCAAAATGCTGTACACTACCAAATCGCAACAGTTGTTGCTAACCTTATTTCACTCTTATAAATTTGTATTGTTAGAAATGTTGTGCTATTTGTTATGTTTATTTTCTTGTCGTGTAATTCTGTGCTAGTGTGCTCTTAATTCTGTAATTATTATATTATTATATTGTATTTCACTTCATAGCTTGCCGAGTTTATAAATTGATTTTATAGTGTTTAATGATATAAATAGATTTAATATTAGTTAGCTTTTTTACGCTCTAATACTGTTTGCATTAAATTTTGATGTACATTATTTTGTTGTTGTTGGATTTAAATGATGAATCTGCAATTCGCAACAACGCCATAATTGTTGTTTCATCATTATAATAACGATAGCACTTAAACTGAGACTTCCACTTCACCTGCAGTTTACATTTCTCAATTTTCTATTGGCAATAAATTTAATTCAACATCAACCAAACAACTCCAATGTCAAAATAAGGCTTAAAACTGCCAAGGACGCCATTCTCAGAGATTACCTGGAACATCATAATTATTAATTATATGTCCGTCGGACCCCATGGGTTTTAACAATCAGAATTCCATGTCCTAGTGACCTACTCAGACCTACTACAAATAGATACCTAATGGTAATTTCTTAAGTTCTTCTTCTTCTTCCTTATAAGTGCCTCCCTCATATGTATGAGTATTGTCGCACTGCATACAGACAAGCTGTACTACTCTGGAACCTAGAGTAGATGAGCAAGTAGAGTGAAGTGTCTTGCTCAAGGACACAAAGAGCCGGACCTGTGATTCGAACCCTTGACCCTTGGTAGGCCTACCTCATAATTTCTACCAATCAACTTCATTCATTGCACTGAACTCATATAAAAACCTGTAATTAACCTGCTTGACCCTGGAATTTCAACAACATCACTTGCTAAGGGGTGCTAAAGAGGTAGCAGAGAACCCAATTTTACTTCTTTTAACATTGTAACCATGGTAACTGACGTGATGTAAGCCTATTGCTCCATTGAATGGAATATACAGTTGTAATTAACATGCTTGACCCTGAGATTTCAACATCAATTGCTATAAAATTTGTGTTTGTGTGACCTAATTGCACGCCTCTTAAGGGTAGACGAGGTATTGTTGGTCGAAGCAACCTAAAATTCGATTTTCATTATCTAGATCAATATGTTATTGAAAAATAACACCTTGATGTTTTGCAAAAGTTCATTCTACAAATCGTATACATTGCAAACTTGCTTAATTTATTGTTGTTAATGAGTTATGTACGTTATACAAAGGTGTTGTTGTTTCAGCCCTCTTTACAACGTAACTAAAGAACCCCAACACCTATCAAAGTATATCTGTGATATTTTAATTCTTCTACACACTCGCTATGAATTGAGCAATGCAGTTTTTGACAAAGCTCAACACCATTCGTAAGATGCTGTAAACTACCAAATCACAACAGTTTAAAATAATTAATAACCTTAAAGATTCTCCAGCTCTCAACACCCAAAACGATTTGCACGCCATACATTGTCACATCATACCTTGCACATAATACATCGACCTATGACTGGGCAGAGAATTTTCGGTGTCTGCTTATTAATGATATTGGCATTAACCTATTGCCTGACCACAATTATTTTTCGCTAGCAGCTGCTTGCCCCATAGTACCACTGATACTGTGTTAAACTTCTTTTTTCGATGTATCCTTATTTTGTTGTTGGGAGTTGTTTTATTTTTTGTCCATTATTCTTCACCAATTTCATGAACTATTAATTTGGATATTGCAAGTTTTTAATTTTTTTTTTTTTTTTTTTTTTTTTTTTTTGCTCTAATCTTACATTGCCCGAATTTTCTATGTAACCAAATTATAAAGTATCAACCAAAATATACAATTATCAACCAAATATAAAAGTTTCCACCACAATATAAATGTATATTTTTTAACCATTATCGAATCAGCTAACACAATCTAATCTAGCTAGACAATATTAATTTAAAATGAACTACCTTCTGCTAGTTTGCTAGGACAGCATTCTTATTAAAATGACGTATGACGTCAGGTGTCTTTTGAAATGTTGGAGTTTTTGCCACATGGAATTTTGAATATAATATATCAAATTATTCAAGTGGAACAGCTGGTAAAAGGTAAATTATTCACGCCAACCACCAACCAAAGGTATGGACGCTCGCATCAATTCTCCCTACTTCCAGCGTATGCAACTATGAATGATATGACTCTACTGATCCCAACCTAAAACAAACCTACCAAAGATCTCCCATTATTATAATTTTTTTTTTTTTTTTTTTTTTTTTTTTTTTTTTGTGCTCCAATATTTGGAAGAGGTAGAACTCTATTTATTAAAGGTCCGTAACCCGATCGACAGCATCATCCCCCGATTTTTTTTCATTGTTGATGAGGTTTTGGTATCACATAATAGATACTATTTTTCTCATTACTATCCTGAAATTTGACGCTCCAAGTCGATGTATTTCGAGAAATCATGAATCACAGCGGTTTTACAGGTATACCAGTTTGTAAACAATAAAAATTACTTCGGATCATGGGAAGAGAAAAAAGCGAACTACGCTAAGTGCTGAGGAGACGGTCCGCCGATATAATTAAAACAATTCCTTGATTATTTCAGTTGGTGAAATAGCTCAATTGGCTAGCGCGCCGTTCTTTTACCCCAGAGGTACCGGTTCAAAACCCGGTGTCGGAAGGTTTTTCCTCTCCATTTTTAACCCAAACTTTTTATATTCATTTGAAATGTACATATTGCAAGGGAAATATATTTTGTTTCCTTTTTTTCTGAAACGGTACGAAAAAACCAAAAAAAACAAATATTTTCCGTTCAATACGGGCCGGGCATTGCAGCATGTCAGCATTAAATCATACTGAACGGGAATTGTTGTTGTTGCATGCCTACCCAGAATGCAATTCACGTATACAAGGTATTGGATTGCAAATTTGGCTATTTATTCACATTTACGCTGAAAATGCTCTCGTTTTTTTCACAAAGCAGCATAAAGGGGGAGATATTTGATATTATTATGAAATTTTAAAGTCAATCCATATCCAAAACCAATAGTGTTACCCCCCTTTAAAAGTATTTCCGATAACCATTCTAGTAAAAGGGTAGTACAACTCAATGACTGAGAAAATTCGATCGTGAACTTGATGAACGCAATCACAATTCACAAGATGATAGATCGAAGATGATGAAGCTCATATAAATTTTAATTATTACTTAGTTTAACCCCCGATATTATGAGATAGCCTCGCCGCACCGGACGATACCTGTGCATGACTGCTCGTTTTTTATACCGTTCTGCAAATTCCACCGGCAGGCATATTATTTATTAACATCATTCAAACATTTTCTTTCCCTCAGAGTTCGCCGGCAAGACAATGAACACTCTTGTTTGTTTATCTTTATTTGTTGTTTATCCTTGACAATATTCTTGTCTTCGTACATCACTCATGACATCCGACCAATCGCTCATGTTATTGACATGACGTGGCAAGAATTTTGACCTCTGTAGTGACCTAGTAAACACATTTTTCCTCCAGCGATACGTCATTGATATTTTACTGTTTTGATCCCGATTTGGATGTCGACAGTTTAAAGATTTTGCGTGTTATTTACATCCGGGCGGAATTATTTATTGCAAATTGAGTGTAAATTATGAGTAGAAAACATATAAGAAAACTTGGTTAATACTGTATTTTTTCAGTAGTCTAACCCAATGAATATTTAAAATGCTATCAGGCCTGATAATTTTCTGTCCCAATTTCAAGCGTATTTCCACTTTCTTACTAAATGTTTCGGTAACTTTCGACCTTCCAGAATATAATTTCAATCCATTATTTTACTACCACTCAAAATTTTGTTTTATATATCAGTGATATTGTTCATAAAAACCACATTGTTTGATATTTTGAAGCGAGAGCTTTATTTAAGCTCCTCTAATTTAATAAACATTTGGACCTTTTTTTATCAATGAGATATAAATATATGAAATCAGTTTTTGCATTCGCAACTGGCGGAGATAATCTTAACTAAATTATGATTCATAAACTTATTATAAACTTCTTAATTATGGGCAATTCACTGAATCTAATACATCATTTTGCTAGGGTTAACAATAACATAGTGCCATAATATTATTATTTTGTTAAAATGTTCGTATGCATGTTTTGTAAAGTTTTGAACATTAAATGAAACTATGGCAAAGAACACCTTTCTGTCTTCCGGAAAAACCCACAAACTCATGAATAATTAATGAAGTACTTTATCAATGGGTATATTTACCAATTCAACATGTTTATGTCTATTGACTTCTTGAAATTGAAAGGAATCAATAATTCTGATGGCTTTTAATCATAAATTCCGGCACAATTATGAATTTATTGATGAAATTAAATGCATGATGACTTATATTTCTTGGATATATTTGAAATGATATTAGCAAATCTCTCACCCGGCATTTCGCTGTGGCGTACAACAACATCTAGAAACCATGGACGTCATTTTGGTCTGGTTTGTAAACAAATTCTTTATCGGACTAATTATGCACACAATGTATTATGCATCACCAACTTCCATAGGCTTTCGTTGAAATGGAATTGGTTGGAATTCATTTTATCAAGTCGGCGCCTGTTCAACTGCTGTATGGCTTTCGTTTGCATAATTGTTTGGTACGGCAGCCGTATTTTTTGATATTAATTCTGCCGTGTGCAACTTGGCTTGCTCTGATCTGATGACGTTGCATTGCGCCGATGATTTAAAAATTCGTTTTTCAGCAATCATGTCCACGGCATAAATTAAATGCCTTATTGTAGCTTCCTTCATTAGACTGGTTTTTTCCATTTAAATAAACTAATTATGGTAAGCTTACTGACGAGACCAATGATGAAAGGAATTGAGTCTATCACTGTGGACACCGGTGTGGACACTCGCCAATTAAAATTTTGTGTCTATCCATTCTGGAAACCAATAATGTAATGAAGACAAAACACCACGACAGTGACCAGCGCAGACGAGAGGGCAGCTCTCATTGGTCAACACACGATGCTGTCACGCTGCTATGGCAACACCCGGCCGGGAACACACAGACCCGATCGGTATGAACCGGAATTGCTTCCGCGTGGGGTCAAATTTGTTTTCTTATCGTTTCACGTTAGAAAACTTTATTTCAAACACTTTATCCATCAATGAAGCTACCATTTTGGAAAAAAAAAAGTTTGAAACCTGTATAAACTTCTTGAAGAGATTCATTAGATTTCAGGTCAGTGTCAACCATATTAGTTTTGACAAAAATGGATTTCATAAATTATTAAATTATCACTAGAAATTCTTCTTTAATATTAAAAACTTGTTGGACTTGTGGGAAACTTGTGAATGGCAATTTGTCAACAAGTGCATTACTAATTGGTTCTTTAAAAAAAAGGACTTTATTCACTTATTTACTCGCATACACACTCAATTCACAATAATGTGAAGATGAAATGTCATAAGCATGATGTGTCTCACTGTACATTCAACCCTTTAAGACATCTACAGTTGAACAGCTAAACAGGAAGAAATCACATGAAAAATGCATGAGTTCAACCGGATAAGAACTCATCGTAAGAGTAACTGCACCTTGCAACAGGAAGGGGATGATACCTATAGGCTAGGGTCCTACAAAGGTAGTTTTGGTAAGGGAACAGATAAAAATGATCGATGAAGCCCCTATGAATGAAACTGGTTTTGTTGGGGAATGCAGGGGTTACAGTACTGAACAGTCAAGTTTGTTCAATCAGTCAAGTATAAGGGTCTGATTTTTCCCATGACCCCTCAAGATGCCCTACAATACACTAGGCTACATCAAGGGCCAAAAAATTATTGTTGTGTTGCCCTCAAGTGGGAAAAATGGGATTTCTTTTTTTTACACCTTCAGTTTTTAAGAATCCTGTCAAATATTAAATAATGCTTCTTCAATTAGGGACATTTGTCAATTTTGACTTCTGGATACTTGTTAGACATGTTAGATAATCAATTTAAGATTATCTATCAATAAATATTAATTTTAAGTGAAAAACATTGATTTTTTGAACAAATCTGTAAATATCATCATTAAAAAAGAAGAAGTTTTTTGGCCTAGTAACTGCACTAACTGGTCAGGTTGACTCTTACTTCCACATCTGTTTTTTCAAGTGATGGCATTTTCTCACCAGGTTCGTAGTATATATATATATATATGTGACGTGTCATGTCAAAAGGAGACACTTTTGGGCAGGATCGTAAATGGAGAAATAGCCAAAAATCTGCCCGGGGTGATTTTTTTATAATTTATGTTTATTGCGAATTTGTGATGTTATTATTGTTAAAAATATTGTTTGATAGTTTCAGACCGGAATATAATTGGCATCTTGTTTTTTTGAGACATTTTTCAAGGTAATTCCTACTTCTCAACATTGTCAATAATATTTTAAAAGGCCGATATCTCAATTTTCAATTTTATAATACCATAACTTACAAACTCAATATCTTCGCTTAGGAGTGTCCAATTTCATTGGGGAAAACAGCGTTGTGGACCAAAATATCTATGATTTAAGATATGTAAAAGACTCAAAATTGATAACCTGCCCAAAAGTGTCTCCTTTTGACGTGACACGTCACATATATGGTCGAATCCAACCAAAAGTGTCCACGGGCCAAAAATAAAAGTCCGAAATAAACATGTCTCCACAATGTTTTCCTTTTGCCCATTGATTGATGACATATTGGCCTTATAGGAACCAAAAGTGCCATTACTAATCTTGAAAAATAAATCCAGGACGTGTGATAGTAAATGTGATATCAAAACCCAATGTTACCTACTTAATACCACTAGGATGCTTTCACTATCGCAATACCAATCAACCTAAAACAAATGGAATATTCCCATTAACGCTTTTTTCGTGTAATGTAGACCACAGGGTGTCAGGAAAATGCTAACTCAACCAGAAAATATTTGTTTTTATTTTTATAACGCGATCAATATGATCTTAGTCAATTTATGCTAGTTTATTTTTGAAAATGAAGTTTAGGTCAGTTTCCGTATTTTATTTATCAAATGAGTATGAATCAATTTACACATTGTATAAGAACGAGTATGATATATGTTTTCAAGAATATTAGGAATTATACGCATACACCTAACGCTTTATACAATGAAAAGGTGAAGAAACCTGGGTATTCAGTAGGTAACATGAGCGATTTAACAATATCTATATTGAGTTTATAGGTTTAAATTTTGCTATTATGGTAATGAATTAATAAAATGGTAGTTTTAGATCCCTTTCAGATGGTACGTCCAAATGAATAAATGCTATTACCTTAGATCAAAAATTTTTGATGCTTTTAGCAAGATTTTGACCACTTCATTTTGATATACAAGTAGTTAATCAGCAATTTTACATAATAAATAATTGTTGAATGAATCCGTATATGGGTAATAATAGTGTCCTGGGGTACCGCTTAAAGTTTTTGACAATTAATTTCCATTGGTAGGGACACTTCATTACACATGTCGTGTATTATGCTGTATTCGTAAGTAACATTTCAGTATTTGTAGGTAAGAATTTGACTTTTGGTGGATATCGCAATCAAAACTTCATTTTATAAAGCACTTTGAATGTATTATTTTTTTTATGTGCGTTTATTGATACTTTAGACCCTATCATGTATTAATAATGTCGGTTCACAACGGTTGAAAGAGGATTGAAGTAAGAAACAAAGGCACTAAAGTGAAGATGAAATGTCAGTTGTGAAGTCCATCTTGGAGTCAGTTACGTCTTGTGGCCTTTCGTTTGAGGGCAACTACAATTAGCTTTATACCAGGGTCCATCAATGTGTTGTCTAGATCATGAGACAATGAGAACAGTCGTTTTTTCCATGGTATTCGTAGGTTAACCTTAGCGAAAACATCAAAAGTTACTTGAATAAATCAATTTGGACACAAATTACTCAGAAACCAGAAGGTCGGTAAACATTTAAAATGAAGCACACATGACAGTTGACAAATCCAAGTATTTATCCCTCTAATCTTCTTTGAATCTGATTTTTCTTTCAAATGAGCAGCCCGTCGTCTATTTCAGTGCATATTTTTCACCAATTAAGCCGTATTCAGTTTTGCATGGTGGGCATGTATGTGAATTCACAACTTTCATTGACATATGATTTGATAGCAAACATACAGGCCTTCGTTATGTACCAATATGGGCATTGGCATGAATGGCGGCGTTTCACAATACTGTCATGATGTCAAAGTGTATTCAGTAGGTAACATTCGGTTACCGAAATTTACCTCTAATACTTGCTTTTATTGTTGACATCTCAGAAATATTTAAACGCAGGTTATTGAAACTTGGTAGAAATAAAGAGTGTATTACCCTGCACCTATTGCTTAACTATTGTTTACTATTCTCTCACTTTGTGGAAATGGCACAGCTTTTAACATGTATTCGGAGGTAATGCATATTTTTACCAAACCTACCTTTGTGCCATTTAGAATTTCTGGCAGCTAAACACAATAATAAAGATGTCCGAATGCAATGCATTTCAGTATTGGACATATCAAAGCTTGTATCAATTATGCATTTATTAGTGATTTCCATTTTTAAAGATATATCTAGTGCTATGAAAAATTGTATTCGTAGGTAATGTAAAAAATACCACTCAAAAAAAAATATCACAAAAAATTCATAATTATGTACAAATATGTGAAAAATTGAACAGGCAATCTTTGAATACACACCTTTCAGGAAATCAATTTAGATTCAATCCAATGGCTTCTTTTCATAACTGATTTAGATGTTTTTAAAAATAGTTTAAGAAATATTTTGAAAAAATGGGTAAAAATAGCATGTTTTGGGGTCTCTGTGTCTAAGTTTTTCACAGAAGGGGGTCTTATTATATATGGCGCGAAGCGTATGATCGAGGCGAATAAACACAATACAAAAACGAATGCCAATTGATTAATACTTTTAAGTTATGGCCCTGAACATGCCGTGTACACTTTTCGTTGGATTCGACCATATGCTACAGTATGAAGGGACCTCTGAATTAAAATGCATCAGGGTGTGTAATGTATGAACATGTCAAACATTTAATATAAACCCATTTGCTTCCTGTCATCTTTCTCATAAATATCTGACAGCATAATCATTCTGGTAGCTGTCCTCATTAATGACCATGTGGCCATAGTGCTAAATATAACAAGCAGGTACTTTGATCCTTTAGTGGACATGATTAATTTTGAGAGAATAAAGCTATGCATCTATTGTCTCATATAACAGGGGCGACATCATTATTTTAGGTAAAATTTCGCCTCATTGTTTTACGCCAAAAATAATAATGTCGCCCGTTTTATATGAGACGATAGACAGTGCATGACAGTGGCTAAAACAATACCTTTATTCGCATTCTTAATATGTAAGTATTACAAATTTTAATCAAATAATGAAGAAGGAGGCGGCCTATATGCTTCACCCTGGCAGGGCGTAAGACAATGCGAAACACAAATTAATATATGCGAGGATCGGAAATAAACGATGCAAGCCCGAGAAATTATAATATAAATGACGTTAATCACGTCAAATTTTAATCAAATTAAATCCTACATTTTACAAGGAACTACCTATAGGGCTTACAATCGATCAGTCCCGTTTTTGCTATGCGCCTCCGATTGGTTCAAGTAGCGACCACATGTATTGCGTTGATACACACACACTGACCCGTGTGATATCGTGTCATGTCACACGGGTAAGAACCAATAAGATTGCAGGAACGTTACAATGAACACTACTTGAATAACATAGTGAAGCTTTGCACTTTGCAGCAATGGGAGCAATGTCAGTGCCTTTTCGGTGCACACATGTAAATAGGAATTTCCTGCTACACTCAGGATCCAACTTTTTATGAAGTTGACTAAGATTTCAAAATGTGTTGTATTTCAGAAACACCAAGCTATTTTTGAGCTGACTTAACCTGTATGGCCTATTATTAGGGGCATAGTTTTTCTATAGTTTTCTCTGCATTGGTTGTCTTCATATGAACCTCAACCAGAGAGTATAAGTTTTGAAGTGCTGAGAAGCTCACAAGTCAAGAAAATGATGTTTGAGGACTCTGTGTATCCAGTGAGTCAATGGGGACGCAATTACCGGTGTGCAACGTTTTGTATCTTTAGGAACCTTTTGATTTTCCTTTTGACTGAGTGTTAATTTCTTGAAGATATTCAACGAACAATGCTTTCTCTGTTCAATATATGGATGGACCTCATCCTCACCAATTAACACACACGTTCCATTCTATGTATACGAACATGTCAAACATCCGGTGTAAACCAATTTAGTTTCTCAATCTAAGACTGTCAACTTTTCATGATAACCTGCGCTATGATCTCTGGCTATTGGATACTGTGCATGTTATGAATCCTAGCAGGATTGCTTTACACATTTACAGTAACCGAATACACCGCCATATTCTAACATGAGCAGTTGTTGCATATCTAGTTCCCATAATGCACTATGGTTCATGTTATGTATCTGGCTATTGGCTGTGCATGATATGAATCCTGGCCCCGGGGGTACTCACACATAAAGCATACAGGGATGTGAAACTGTAACAGGTAGTTTTTCACAAGATCAAGAAATTCTTAGACATGGGTCTATGTTTTGAAGAAAACCCCTTAGACATGGGGTCTACTTTTGAAAATTTCAGTGCTACATGGAAAAAGCACAGTACTTTAAGCACAGTACTTTTGAAAAATCCCCCGGGCAAAATCCTTACATTACAGGTCTATGTTCTCGGTAAAAATTACCCTTAGAAATGAGTAAGGGTTTGGAAGCTCAAGCCCCACATCCCCAGCAAAAAATAATCCTAGTACCCCCACCCCCCAGGAGTACCCCTCCTGGGAATCCTGGCAGGGCAGGATTGCTGCACACATTTTATAGTAACCAAATACACAACCATAGTCAAACATGAGCGGTTGCTGCATATTTAGTTCCCATAATGCATCACTGCTGTCCAACAACAAAGTGAATATTTTGAAGGATGTGCTTTGTTTGTTTTATTTCTTCTTTAACCTGGGACACTCAATCAGTTGAAAACACAATTAATCATGAGTTCTTCCTTAAGGCCCAGTTGTGCTTTCAACTGTCATTCTGTACACTGTGTTTGAACGTAATGAATGGTTAAAGTTTGGTACAGGGTTTGTTTGGGGTTAGTGTTAGAATCAGGGGTTAGGCCAACTTAATTAAATCCTGTGTCTCAAAGCTTGTGAGAAATTCAAAACCTAATGAGGAATGCGGTGTTTTTTACTATATTTATTTTTTTAATTTTAATATTTTTTATGTGTCAGTATAGGGTTTCGGACAAGTATTTTGTGCAAAAAATATCCAACGTTGCAAATGTTGGAATAGCAGACACAAAAGTCACTGCTACAAACTATTATTCTTCTCTATTATTTTCGTGTCCAAAGTTTGCGAAAAATCGAAAACTTGAAATCAAATATGAACTTGAGTTTTATTTTTGCCTTTTTTTTTAAAAAAAAATGAATTTCTAGATTTTCAAAGTGGACTACGCACACGATTTTACTAATATCTTGGTGTAGATTATTCATCCAGTAGTTCAAAACATTATTTTGTAAATTAAATCAAATACTGGAACTAAAATTGCAACTCACTTTGCTACGTTGCATCCGAAAGCATCGGAGCATTGGACTTCGTCAGGCATCTGATTTAAGGCAGCTTTGAGACACAGGATTTAATTAAGATGGCCTTAGCATTAGGACTTGGGTGTGGTGGGCACTCTATAGAAATCCACACATAGGATGACTATACAAATTGCAAATGATTATGGGACAATGTTAAGATATCAACGGATCCACCATAAATTGATGTAGAGCAATGATAGTATGATAAGACAAAGAGATAGATTGTATGACAACAGTAATGGTCTACCAGGTAACTTATCTAAGCTGCTAAATGGAGAAACAATGAATCTATGACAACAACAACACTCTCATCATTGCTCAGGGTTGGCTAAAAGCTTCTTTAGTGGTTGGGGTATTGGCATCTTCATGGAAATAGGCACTATTTCCATGGTATCAGGTTTGTTAGATGCTGTGGCACCATCATGAGGATGTTTTCCTCCCACAAACTTGGGATTTGCCCAGTGGCGGTGCTAGGGAGGCATTTACAAGGGGGGGATATTTTCGTGGCCCCCCACTTTTTGAGGCAAACCCCTAAATTTCCTGAAATTCACTTTGCCCCCCCCCCCCCGGTGCCACCACGGGATTTGTCCCATTCCTTACCCCAAATATCTCTGAAAATGAAACTATTTTTGGCAAACATTTCAAAATTGATTTCACACATTGCATCCCAGGAGACCTGGTGCTTCCATTGGTTTGATGAGATATGGTACAGCATTTTTGTGGCATTAAATTTTTTGGAGAGAACCCGCGTTTCTGCAACATTAAAATTTCGCAAATTAGTACATTTGGGGAGGACAGGTTAGTGAAATGGTCTTTTCACTCACTTCTCACCACTGTGGCCCGGGTTCAATTCCCCGCGTAGCCACATGTGAGTTAACTGAGTTTTGTTGCCGATCCATGCTCATCGGGTTCGAACCCTGGCGGTGCCTATTACGCTTTCGTGAAAAAATTGAGTTAGCTTGAAATTCCCTTGGACAAGGAACTTACTGCTAATTGTCTCGTTGTAACCCGCATCGAAACTCGGGAGCTGATCCTGGTTGCGATGGCTATTTGTGGAATGTCTAGGGTGTGCGCTCTTGAAGCAGCAAAGTCCCTGAATAGTTGTTAAATGGTTTATGGAATGATGTGGGGCCATAGTGGTCAGCGACAACCTGTAAAGTGTGCTGAGGCTTGTGGATCAACGTCAGGCATTGTGCCTGTGCGTGCGCACTATAAATCACTGCGCTTTTTTTTTTTTTTTTCCAGGTGGGTGTTTCTCCGGTTTTCCTCCTGTATCTAAAATCAAACCTCTTCTCATATTAATGTCCGGTCACATTCGGTTGGCATCCCTTTAATTTAGTAGCCTCTGAGCACTATTGGTCTATGCCTGGCTTTGGCTGAATATTATAAATAAATTTCCTTCAAGGCCTATATATAGGAATAAAAAAGATCCATGTGCATAAAAATGTATTGCGAAATCTGCAAAATTGTCATGCATGCGAACATAGTAAGCTTTATAATACGTAAAACCAACTTGTATTTGTATCTCAAAGTAAACTAAATATACAATAAGGCCCATTATTTGAAAGTCTGTCTTGAACCTTCTCTGATGTTCAAAATCTAATCTGCAATACATGTTTTTCTTGTAGTAATTATAAAATTAATATTAGATATAATTGATTTACGACTGAGCTCTATTAAACTAAACTCTTTTACCAATAAAAAATGCACAGCCACATTCAATGTGCATATATTGTATACTTTAGTCACACCATGGAGAAGGATCTGAAACTACCGGCATGGGTGACAAGCTTTGTTAAAAACACAGCGAAGAAATTTCAGAAATTTTATCTGTCAACTGCAAATCCCGGTGCAAATCACGACCTCCTTTCAAGTTTCAATGGTGAAAAGGGGGAAAATTGTTTTTTTAACAATTCAGGCATGACTAACGTGCAAACATTTTCAGATGCCAGCAGGAGCTTTGAGACAAAGCTTTTAATTAATGGGGCCTATTATATTGTTGGGTCATCATCCTGAAGATTTTTAAGATGGGTTGTAAATGTGAAAAAATAAAAAACACAAATATCAATTGTTTTCAAGTGTTCCTCAAATGTACATTAACTATTTGGGTGCATTTTACAACATTTTTTCCCCAACCAAACACCCAATTTTGAACAAGTACGAGGGGGTATCCAAAAGTTTTTGACATCACCCAGAAGGAAAAGAGATATACTGATGAAATTTTGTCAGTGTAATCACTGGTCCTTATGTACATTATGGTCCAAATATGGTCTCCTAAGTATGTTTACCTTATTTACAAGAGGCGCTAGATGGGCAGTAGGCGCATAACCTGCAAGATGGTGAAAATTGAGGCACGCAGCGTGATTAAGTTCCTGCATTTGGAGGGTTAGGCCTACAATGCTCAGAAAATCTATGATGAAATGAAAGCTATCTACGGTGATGATTGCCCATCATATGGCACTGTTGCTTTTTGAAAAAGGAATTTCCAAACTGGCCACATGTCCCTCACAGATGAGCCAAGAAGTGGACATCAATCATTTACGGATGATGCGGCCACAGTGAAGAAACTCAAGAAAGTGGAGGATCTTATCATGAAAAGGTTATGTGCCTACTGCCCATCTAGCGCCACCTGTAAAGAAAGTAAACATACTTAGGAGACCATATTTGGACCATAATGTACATAAGGACCAGTGATTACACTGGCAAAATTTCATCAATATAGGTCTTTTCCTTCTGGATGATGTCAAAAACTTTTGGATACCCCCTCGTACTTTCCATACTTTTTGTCTGTTGGGAATGGATCTGTCTGTGGAAGGCAACATGGAGGTAAGTGGCTTTTAATCCTAACTTACTTTTGGCAAAGGCGAAGGAAAGTGGAAACGAAGGAAGATGAAGGGAAAATATGTTTTCTTGGGTGTAATTTTGAACCACAGACCCCTCGGGTGCTACACATATGACCAGAGATAGCAGGCCATGGGGGTGTACCTTGGACGGCCAAGCTTTCCATGCCCATATGTGTGTTCGCATGAGGATAAAATCCGGTCAAAAGGGATACTTGCTTTATAGCCTTTTGCTTTTAGTTAAGGTTAGGGTTAGGTAAGATGAATGAAATTTGTCAAAACCTATGTACCACATTAGTGACCCAGTTATATAGGCAAAACTAACAGAATGCCTGAAATCCTACAATTGCAGTACATTCCAGGTAACACATTTTGTAGGCACACAATTGGTTCCTAATGTCAAAGTGTATTTTTGGAGGAATGAATGTATAATTTAATACATAAATGTCACCAACTGAATGTATAATTTTGGAATTCCTTGTCAGCTAGTAGCAATGAAACTGGGTCATCAGTTTGCAACTTTAAATGAGCACTCTAAATCACTGTGGCATGCACCACAAAATGAGGTATTCCAGACGAAATCCATACACCCCCTATGGAAGACATGACCTTAATCTAACACACAGGGAGTGTGAATCTCAAATGGGGCTTCCTGAATGGATGATTCCATTTGAAATCCACACCCCCTTGTGTGGGAGATTAAGTTCATGTCTTTCACATGGGGTGTAAGTGGTTTTAGCCCAATTTCTACTCCGGTTTTCTATTATCTTTTAGAAGCATTAATCCTTGTTCCACATTTATTTAATGTCATTAAAAAAGTGACATCTAAGATATATACTTTTATTTTCATCTATTGAAAATCCAACAAAGACACTCTGACAAAACTCTCCATGCAATTACGTAATAGCCAGATAACTTCCAAGTTTATTTCACTGAAAGATATATGACCCACATTTATTGATAAGCATACTTTAGGATCTCAAACATGACAATCTCTAGGACACAGTTCCTTAAACCCAATATGCTTCCACATTCAAACAGTGACCTTAACACACACTAGGATCTCAAACATGACAATCTCAAGGACACAGTTCCTTAACCCCAATATGCTTCTACACTCAAATAATGACCTTTACACACACTAGGATCTCAAATATGACAATCTTGAAGACAAAGTTCCTTAACCCCAATATGCTTATACACTCAAAGAATGACCTTTACACATACTAGGATCTCAACATGACAATCTTGAAGACAAAGTTCCTTAACCCCAATATGCTTATACACTCAAAGAATGACCTTTACACATACTAGGATCTCAACATGACAATCTTGAAGACAAAGTTCCTTAACCCCAATATGCTTATACACTCAAAGAATGACCTTTACACATACTAGGATCTCAAACATGACAATCTCTAAGACAAAGTTCCTTAACCCCAATATACTTATACATTCAAAGAGCTGACCTTTGGGTATGTTGGGTACAAAAACCTCATGTTCCACAACATGAGGTCAAAATTTGAGCTTTGCTTGTTTAATGAGGGTCATTGAGCTATGCCATTGGGGATGAGATCATTTAGGCTATCAGTGATACCTATGTTGCCTTAGCATTGTGTGGTAATCTAAGGTGACAATAGACTATTCAGTTGAAATCCATACACCCCTATGGAAGACATGATCTTAATCTCCCACATAAGGAGTGTGCATTTCAAATAGGGTTACACGGGATGCGATCTACTCTCACATCCCTGGGTTACCTGAATGGGTGACTCCATTTGAAATATGCACCCCCTCTGTGGGAGATTTACAGTCATGTCTTCCATAGGGGTGTCCGATTTAACTGGAACAGTCCATTATGTGGTAATCTAAGTCGACAATACACCATATAAAATGGAAAGCTGTCAGTTGCATTCTGACAAAAAGGTTTTGAGAAGTGAAATGGGGGTGTTCATTGGTGTTTGATTTTGCACTGAATAGACTCTTTAAATTGATCTTGAGTGTGTGATCTCATGTGTCAAGTGAACACACTTAGTGGGATGTCAAAACTTTTTGATTTAAAGGGTATGTACTCTTGAGGACACTTATCATGGATCCTGTTCACAAGAAAATAAGTGACTGGCGCGCGCTTATGTGAATTTACGCGAGTATCAGTCAGTGTACTTCGGTTATATTTATAAATTCACTTTTATAAATACGCATGTGACCCATGGGCAAGACCAGCAAGCGTGACCAAATCCTCATGCATTGACCACTATACAGAAAGAGATAAGAACTCTGTAGATAAATATCATCAAATTTAAGTATTAATTGAATTGCAAAATTATTACACATTTTGCAATTCCGCAATTTGTAATATGTTATCAAGAACAACATTTCGAAAGTATTTGACAACGGAGAAAAATATTCAACGACGGAAACGTTTACAATATAATCACAAAGTTGAACAAAATAGACAATTTTGCTGCACAGCAGTCTCATGTTGTTCCGCCTTGGCATTCAAATGTATAGAAAGACCACTCGTTATGCAGAAGGTCACTTTGGGACTTACTGTCTATAAGCTGTTATGGCAGCGCGGTGGAGGTCACATGAATAGACAATTTTGCTGCACAGCAGTCTCATGTTGTTCCGCCTTGGCATTCAAATGTATAGAAAGACCAATCGTTATGCAGAAGGTCACTTTGGGACATACTGTCTATAAGCTGTTATGGCAGCGCGGTGGTGGTCACGTGCGTATTTATAAAAGCGCATTTATAAATATAACTGAAGTACACTGTGAGTTGGGACTTTATTGATGCACACAGTAACAAAAGCTGAATAATTTCTGCCTTATATAAGCGAATGATTTCCGCCTTATAAAAAGTCGAACAAACTTAAGTGTATGCCAAGATGTCAACTAACCTTGTTTTCACATCTGTCTCATTCAAATGCCACTCAGTCCTAGGATGTCTGTCCTCCAGGTCCTGCTGTATTGTTAGCTTTTGTCTGCAATGAAAACAACAGAAGTGTTAGCTGGTAAACACGCCGCATTAACTCATTTACAGGGACGTGTTATTGTTAAGTCTTAGATGGTTTCAAGATATTGACATTTACATGGTTATAGAGATGAGGTACAAGATGGAGTTGAAAGGATTTTTTAATAAGGTGAGGTTTACAGATTTTAGTAATGTTATTGATATCATAAAAGATAAAAATATTTCCCTGTTTGTAACAAAATGCTAAACAGGCGGGAAAACAGGTTCAGCATTGTGTTGGAGCAATGCTGATAATAAGCTGACTTGCCGATCTCTTTTATTCTAAATGCCAGTCTCCCCCTAAATGCACTTGTGTGTGTGTGGGGGGGGGGGAGGAGTTGCATCTCTTGCACAACAAGTATGTTCTACCTGCCCAGCACTATATATGCCAATACCTATTTATACACCTGGGTGGGAGAGATATTAGACGTATATGTCATTAACATTTAACATTTTAATGTTATATAATTACTAGTAGTTTGGCTAATTGGCAAAACTAACATTGTAACATTGTGTATTGATCATGTTGATATAGAATGGCGTGTTCCTCCAGTTTTGCATTGCATAATGCGTGACTGGCATGTGCTTATAAATGTAAATATACGTATGTGTGCAGTAACAAAAAACAAAGAATTTTTGCCGATTATAAGCCAACAAATTATAAAATGGGTCGTAATATTAAAGAATAATAAAGACAGTGGCCTAAAACAGGTTAAATTGAAGATTTACATGTACGTCACAAACGTCGGTCAATTTTATCCTGGTATTTCAAATCATGGGGGACTTGCCCTTGCCCCCCCGGTCGATATGCCACTATGTACATCAGGATTCATCATCTTCTGATAAAACTTCATTTAACATAGACAAACTACTCTCAACATTAGAAGATTCCATTATTCATTTAAAGCAAACAAACTTAACAAATGTCAAATTGCCTCGGCTGCGAAAAGCATTAAAAGAAAACAACTTTGTCTCTGGCCAGCGGTCATCTTTCTCCTGTGTCTTCCCTGTTAGCTGGTCAGCTACCCTGAACCTTTTCCATTCCCTTCCTTTCACTTGACCAAGATGATAGAGTGAAACAAACAGAGTGACAATCACCTACTAATTGCCTCATCAGTCATTTAATTGCCAGACTGTGTAAAGGCTAGGCCACTTTTCTTCCTGCAGTCAATTGCTAGAGTTTAGAGAATGGATGAACAACACATTTCCTTCACAATTCTCTTATTGTTTTTTGCTAGAGGAATGGGTGAACAACACATTTCCCTATCAATTCTTCTATTGTTATTTGCTAGATGGAGTTTAAGGAAGGGGTGAACAACACATTTTCCCTGACAATTCTTCTATTGTCATTTGCTAGATAGAGTTTAAGGGAATGGGTAAACAATACATTTCCCTGTCAATTCTTCTATTGTTATTTGCTAGATGGAGTTTAAGGAAGGGGCAAACAACACATTTTCCCTGACAATTCTTCTATTGTCATTTGCTAGATAGTTTAAGGGAATGGGTAAACAATACATTTTCCCTGTCAATTCTTCTATTGTTATTTGCTAGATGGAGTTTAAGGAAGAGGTGAAAAACACATTTTCCCTGACAATTCTTCTATTGTTATTTGCAAGATCAATGGGCGAACAACACATCCTCACTGTTATCTATTTAGCATTTGCTTGTATTGCACCATTTATTAGTGAGAAAAAACATTTAGAATGTATTTCAGTGGCAGTCAGACCCAGGTGGGATAGCACTTGTGGGAAATTTAAAAACAGAATAGCTTTCAATCAGAGTGGGAGGTGTGATGCGATGTCACCATTTTTGATGATGCCATTGGATTAACAGTAATCTTCACAAACAATTCTAAATATACTAATGCCTGGACATCTGTGATAAAGATGACATAACCGGTCATCGAAAGCTCAGAAAGTTGAGTACAATTTTACTGGATTTGCCTCCCATAAAAAAAAATCACCAATTCTAAACATGTTATGTGTTGTCAAAGCAAAAGTTATGTTAATCCAAAACGGATGAAGCTCGGCAAGGAACTCAACTTTAAATATGTTATTTTTCAATTTGTAATTGATAACCGCCTATTTGAACAGGCTTTCAACCTTGTAGTTTCTTCATCCTCAGCCTCGTATATACGCCACCGACACATGATCCACCTGCTTTAAAGAAAAGACTAGCACTGTGGCATCACCTCCGTAGCCCATTTACCTGTCCTGATGAAATCATTTTGGACATGGCCATTTAGGCTACATATCATGGCGTGTGTAGTTTGAGCCAGCAGACAAGATTGAATTGAGGTGATGAGAGTGATGACCAAGAGATGTTAATTACGACATGTCAAGAGTTTAACTTGTCTAACACACAACTTTGACACCTGTAAGCCACCTGCCAATTACCATAGTGGACAATTTGCCTGATTATCTTTTTGCGATTTGCCAAAATTTCAATATTGTCTTCTCCACTTATACAGGCTGTTACTATGATTGGTACTCATTGGTTTTGGTGTTTATTCTTCCAAATGCAACATAGGATCCTCTTGTAATGGGCAGAATTATAGTTTATAAACTTTTATCACAAAATAGGTGGATCCCATGTTGCATTTTGATGAGACAGTCTTGTCCATAATGACTGAAAATTGATGGGTACCAATCATTTTAATACAGCCTGTATAGATGAGTTGACTTCTGACGTCAATGCCTGGCAGTATGCACATGCATGAACACAATTTCCATTGTTTTTTGCCTGGCAGTATGCGCACGCAGCATATTTTGTTCAGGGCTTGTGTTTTTAAAACTCCCGCCACATCACAATAAGGCTATTGAACAGTGTAGTAGTTACACAGGGTTCACTTAAGCATATCGGTATGCCAGTCCATAATCACTGAAAACTGATGGGTACCAATCATTTTGATACAGCCTGTATAGTCAGAGCTACCTATAGCTGCTCCCCAACTTCTAGTTCAAACCTGAGACTGCTTGTTGACATTAATATATTCCAAAAATTATTATTTACCTCTTAAATTCATGACAAATACAGTGCCCTATAGTTTATTAAGACAAGCAAGCCTTCCAATTTTTGGAGTTGCATTAATAGCGTGGTCTCAGTGTAGGAGGGATGCAACATTTTTTCACACCTTCCTTTTATTTATATAGAAGATTGACTAGTACAGCATCTGCACCTCCGTAGCCCATTTACCTGTCCTGATGAAATCATTTCGGACATGGCCATTTAGGCTACATATCATGGCGTGTGTAGTTGAGCCAACAGACAAGATTGAATTGAGGTGATGAGAGTGATGACCAAGAGATGTTAATTACAACATCTCAAGAGTTTAACAGACAACTTTGACACCTGCTAACCACCTGTCCAATTACCATAGTGGACAATTTGCCTGATTTTCTTTTTGCGATTTGCCAAAATTTCAATATTGTCTTCTCCACTTATACTGGCTGTTACTATCAAAAATTGAAAATGATTGGTACACATTGGTTTTGGTGTTTATTTTTCTAAATGCAGCATAGGATCCTCTTGGAATGGGCAGAATATACAGTTTATAGTTTTTATCACAAAAATAGATGGATCCCATGTTGCATTTTGGTAAGACAGTCTTGTTCATATCACTGAAAACTGGTGGGTACCAATCATTTTGATACAGCCTGTATAGTCAGAGCTATTTATAGCTGCTCATGACAAATACTGCAAGCCTTCCAATCTTTGGAGTTGCATAATAGTATGGTCTCAGTGTAGGAAGGACACAACATATTTTTACACCTTCCTTAAATTTATAACCTCAGTAGCCCATTTAACTGTCCTGACAAAATCATTTCGGACATGGCCATTTAGGCTACATATTCCCGGGTACATATTATGGCGTGTGTCAGGGGCGGATCCAGGAATTTTCAATAGAGGGGGCGCCGAGTCACCACCGCTCCCGCGGCGGCTCGGCGCCCACATAAAGTCAGGCGCCGCTATGCCAAAATACACATAGTCAGGCGCCGCTATGCAAAAGTTAGAGGGGGCGCGCGCCGGGGGCGCCCCCCTCTAAATCCGCCCCTGTGTGTAGTTGAGCCAGCAGACAAGATATCTCATTGAATTGATATCTCATAGAGTGATGACCAAGAGATGTTAATTACAGCATGTCAAGAGTTTGACTTGTCCAACAGACATCTTTGACACCTGTAAGCCACCTGCCAATTACCGTATTAGTTGAATTTTTTGCGCGATTTTAAATTTTTGATCAAAACTCTCTTTACATTGATCTATGCAAATAAGAAATATATTCATACATTGTTATTTTTGCAGTAAATGCAAATGAGCGTTTAAGAGCCTGAAAATTAATATTCTGTGAAAATGTGCACTTTTACAATACTGATTCACACTAATTACATCTAGTGGCAATGGCAAATGTAGATGATGGTATGCCTCATCTAAGGCACACTTGGTTATATCAGAGAAGATGAGAAGATCTTCTCTGGTTATATATATTGGTTGGATCTGGGTTTCAAATTTGGTTGGACTCCAATCTTCAAGTGAGGATGTATATTTCAATAAAAATCCCTTTAAAAAGGGATGGACTGGGACAATGACGATTCCATTTGAAGTGTGTAACTAATGCATTTGATATATGCTATAATTTATTTTATATTTATGGATACTACATGTCATATTCAAAAAGATAAGCCCAAAGCAGCTGCTCAAAGTAACACAAAATATCAGTATTTGAAATGCTATCTTCTACCATAACCCCAACCACATGATTATAAATCCTTTATATTCACAGAGGATTTATAAAGCGCAGTTTCAACATTTATTATAGAAAGATATCGATATAAACATCTCATTTGTCAAAACTTGATCTTCATATATACAAATCCGCCCAGAACGTAGAAAAATGATCACATTTACCGGCGGCGCCAACCAGTCCACGATTTCAATAAAAAAGTGATGACATATTTTGTATCAAAGCATAGCGAAAGATGAATCCCGACCACAAATTTAAGGAGACAGGATAATAAATGGTCTATTATATCGTCATTAAATCTTTAATTGAGATGCTATTAAGTTTGATGGATCTAACAGATACGCTAACTTGTGATGCTACCTGTTCAACTGATAAATTTTGCACCAAAATAATTTTACACTTTAATCATTTTCAATTGTTATGTGAAATTTAAACAAAAAAATTACATATTTAATAATCACATACATCAATTTTGAGAAGTGCATATTGATTAATTTAACGACACGCACAATTGTTGAAAATTACTAGATTGTTAAAATTTTAATCATGTAAAAAAATAATTTCAACATCATAAAAAGAATGAGTTATGATATATCAGAGTGATAGATATTATACCCATATATTGAATGTAATAAAAACACTATATTGCATGGAGCCATCGTTATGTTTTTGTTTTTCTTTAATACTATAGCTAGGATACGTTCCTACATGCCGCAGCAAGTGAGTGAGTTATGAAAGGCAATATCACTAGGATCCACAACATGCTCATCTATCAAGGCACAGTTCTTTAAACCCAAAACATTTTCACATTCATTGAATGACCTTTGAAAATTTGGGTACAAAAACTCATACTTTGAAACTTGAGATCAAAGTTTGAACTATGATTGTTTAATTACGGTTATCGAACTATGCGATTAGGATGAGGCCATTGTGGTCCATAGTGTATGCGACATTATTAGGTCTAGATCTGTCAATGAAGCTCACCAATTATATTTTATTTAGGCAATGGATATTTCAAAATGTAGTTTATTAGCTATAGAAAACTGTGACAGGTGAATAAGGCTGTTCCATTTGACAATTACACCCCCTGCAGGAAGATTTTCTAACCAAATTCAACAGTTGTAGTCATTCCAGATTCAACAAAACAAAACAAGTGGTAAAGGTGTGGAAAATATTATAATAACAAACAAAATTTCTCAAAATAGTGTTTAAAATCCACCTGGATGTTATCTACTGCCAAAAGCAACTAGACATTTAGGCATATACCGTATTTAGTCAAATAAACGCCCCGAGCGTTACATTTTCCCAAGGGGGTGTTTATTCAAGGTCAATTTTAGAATGATAATTCCTGTTAAAATCATTAGGTAAACTTAAAACTCACGCTAAAATGACAAACTATGAACTAGAAACACTGTCTTCTGGTTCACTTTCTGGTTTCCGATCCAGATTTTCGCCAATTATTGACGCTATTATCGACCATGTGGGCAACTTGGTAAGCTTACTACACAAGATAGCATGGAAATATCGGCATTTTTGAAACATCTTGGTTGAAAAAAAGTGGTGGGGGCGTTTATTTGAGGGGGGGGCGACTATTTGACGAAATACAGGTACATATATTCATCAAAGTATCCTGCCGTATCTTTTAGTCCCTTGGTCCTGTCGAGAACCCATGATCCAGTGGTAAAAAGGCGAGGGTGCTAGTGCATAAACCAAAATAGGACATCTGGAGGGTTGAGAACCACAAAGTCTCAACTCACAAAGGAATCCTTTGTGAGTTATGGCTTTCTGACTCTCAACCCTCAAATTATTATTCTGTCTATTATAAATGCACTTACACCTTGGTGACACTATTTCTATAATATATTTCACCCTGATTTGTAGTGTCTTCACATGTTGAGGCAGCTGTTATCCCAGGCTGTTATACTCCCTCTTTTTCTCTCCCTCGTCTGTATCACATCATCTCACTCAACTTCCCTCTCCTCCACGTCACCCTCTCTAAGACTTTCATCATTCTAACTTGCCATATTTTAACAAAAATAAATGATTAATTTCAATTTGAAAAGCACATTATATTCTATGAAAAGAGGAAGGTGGGAATTTGTTAATGCGAAGTGTACATTTTTAAACCAAAAATAAATGATTCATTTCAATTTGAAAAGCACATTATATTCTATGAAAAGAGGAAAGTAAGAATGCATTCTCATTTCCTCACAAGCCTGACTGGGTTTAATTACTGACATCTTGGAATGCAATTTACCAACTAAGTACTTAGATTTATTGAAATGGTTTATAACTATGGATAGGGGGGAGTTCAAATTTCAAAACCTTTTGTTGCATTACATTTGTCAGATAGATGCCAACATTGGGCTATTCCAGTTGAAATCCATACACCCCCTATTGAAGACATGACCTTACATCTCCCACACAGGGAGTGTGACTTTCAAATGGATTCACCCACTAGCCCCATTACAAATTCACACTCCATAGGGGATGTGCACTGCAAAAACTCGGGTGTTAAAAAGTACCACTGGTTGGAATCAATACAGGACCGCATCCAGGGCTGTTATTTTTTAACACTTTTGGGTGTTATGTTTACATTTTTGGTGTAATTTCAGACACCATGGCGGTCTAACAATAAAAAACAATCATATTGTTAAAAAACAACAGCCCTGGGTTACAATGTAGTGAATGTACTACAGATATAGTAGTACTCCAAAAATTGAAAATGTGTAACAACTGGCAATTTTTTCTAACATTTCTGAAAACCAAATTTTTTAAATATGTGTTTTATTTGGTTCTGTTATTCATACTGATACTTTTGAAGTGATGCAAATGCACTTCTTGACAATTCTTAACAAATTTAAAATTAAAGCACAAATCAAAGTAATATACCACTAACTTATTCATTTCATTTCATTCTTATCTATAACCTGGATGGACCTATAAATGCACTGACACTGTTCCCCCAAGGTGGCCAGGTAATACGAGGCCTACATTGAAAATGATAAAAGAGTAAAAAAAAAAAAAAAAAATACCCTGCCAAACCCAACAAGTCCCTGTGCCCATAGAACAGGTGTCTTTTTGTTGCCTTTATAGCAGTGCAATTTAAAGGGAGGGGATGAATGTCAATGTTTGTCAAATCAATTGAAATACCTTCCCCTCCCATCCTGCTATTGAATTGACATAGAAAATTCACCTTTCTACATTTCTAATAATGCAATATTCACAATTTCTATCAACAGTTTTTGTCAGTTTTTCTCAGCAATGCAATTCCAATGAACTGCTGTCACCGATGCACTGAATGCGGCACTTCCCAAATGACATACCATTTCCCCTGATACACTATAATTTCAGATGCGCATTCATAATTCACACCCATGTTATCCTGCCCAATGGGCTATTCCATTTAAAATCCACACTACCCCTGTGGAAGATTTTGGAAATACCTTCCACAGAAGGAATATGAATTTCAAATGGAATGAGCACATTAGGCAACTCCATTTGAATTTCATACACCCTCTGAGGAAGATATTTCTAAAATCTTCCACAGGGGGAGTGTGGATTTTCAATGGAATAGTGCAATCATCTGATCCGAGCACCCACCGCAGGGTAACATTGGCATCATTTCCGGCCCAATATCACACCGTTTTGAATTATTTACGTTTCCACTATCCATGACTAACAAAGAACTGTCAAGTGCTATATATTTATGGTACAATTGATTCATGAATATGTATGGCAGTATGGAACCTCTTTTTTTATTGAAAATTTGACACAAGACCATTCAAGTTAGACAGGACAAAAACAAGGAACAGGCTGTTCTAGAAATTAGTTGCACCCCCTCTCTAAAGAAGACATGACACGGAATTATTATGAATTTGTTTAGCATTTTTAGCTGTGGGATTTCCTAAGAAAAAGTTATCATTTAGCAGTGGGAATTCCAAAAGAAATATGGAGTTGTTTTCAATATACAGTAAAAATTCATTTTTATAAATAGGATAAAACAGCAATGCATAGCCGCTTCCTCCAAAATAATGTAATAATAGTTCAACATGTAAGCGTAAATGCACACAAGTTCCAGGCATGACAACAAATGTATGTGATCATACGTAACATTATGTTAACTTGAGTTCACAAATACCATTAGCTACCATACTACAAAATGTGAATTCATCTCCGATTAACAACAGTTTGCTCCTGTACAAAGGTATCTCAGATAGAGTTGTTGAATAGGCTTTAAATCAGAATTCTCTCAGTGAGAAAAAAAAAGTGAAACCCTATCTGATCAGCTGGGTATCACTATTCTGTTAGCAAGTTAATCACCATAAATTATTGATTTACCGCATAAAATTATGGATTAACAGAAAATGACTACTTTTCCTATCTCTTACTAATAGCGTCATTTTACTTTTTTATAGTATTGAATGTAATTTTCTGAGAAAAATTGAGGATTGGTTTACGAGCTCAAATTAATATGATTCTAATCACATTGCATACATGAAGAACCTATCAATTTCACTTACAATGTATTAAAGTTTCAGATTTACAGATGTTGAAGAACAATGATTGATTAAATTAAGCACATTAAACTATAAATATCACCTCTAATATTGTGTTGAGTGCATGAAAACTAAGCTGAAATCACTGTAAGTGAGATCAATATATGGTAATTTGAGGGGGTCTGTATTGTTGTACGTGTGTATGCATGAACCAAAGCTTCCTTTCTTTTCGGTTTTGGTTTTTTGGCATATATTAACCTCATTTTAAATTGGGATATTCCTGTTGAAATCCACACCCCCTATGAAAGACATTACATTAATCGCCCACACAGGGGGTGCAGATTTCAAATGGAGTCACCCATTCAGGCAACCCCATTTAAAATTCACACTCCCTGTGTAGAAGATTAAGGTCATGTCTTCCACAGGGGTGTATGGATTTCAACTGGAATATAGCGCATTAAGATTAGAGAAAAGACATGTCGGATTTGTGGAGTAGAAAAACTGTGGATCAATATACAATGATTAGCCCAGATTACTTGAGTCGTGTTCACACGGTACACCTGAAGGTAATTGACATAACGCTGGTAGGAGTAGTGGTTGGTGTAAAGGGTGAAGACCATGTGAATGATGGTTGGCGTAAGTTATTGCCCCGTACTTTCGACGATTTACTCCTGACAAATGTCAGAGGTTAAACGCACTGTAGAGCAAGTGGAGTATATCGCTACCCTGGGGTATTTGATCGTCTGAACAGTGTTATGCCAGGCAGGCTAGCACCTATCATAAGTTAGACCTTTCCACCCGGCTTGAGAACTTCCAGGATGTATGTCTGTTTGTTTGTTTCAAATGATCTTCCCGTAGGAACTCGACAACAATCCATAGGAGAGGGTTACAGCTTGCACTACCCCCATCCTTGTTCTACGCCTAGCTAGCACAACTAGGCCAATTTCTACAAACTTTGACGTCTTTCAGGAAATGCCATTTCGTAAGACTTGCATCTTGACAATCCTTTTTGGATGGTACAATATTTGCTCTAGCCTTTTGGGTAACGAGAAAGGACTAATGTTGCGGATGCTAGCCAAATGTCACATCACACAATCCACGAATCTCTCCAGTTAAGGAGTTAACTACCATGTGAACACAACTATTATACAGCACATTTTCACAAGCTTGAGGTGTTGTGATGATGAACAAAAGAATCTGGAAACATACCAAAATATAACATGCTCATCTACTGACAGGATATGTTGATACTATGATTTATTCCTTATTGTATTGATGAGTATTACACATAAGCCATGCATGGCAATGTATTCTGTCACAGCCTTAGTTACAAACAATAACCTCAAATCGTGTACTGTCTATATACAAAAATGCATAAATCATGTAAATATACAATATCATGAAAACAAGGATTATAATCAATTCTAGAAAACCTTTGACGAGCGCGTATTTTAAGGATACATCGCATATTTACTGCGTTGGACGCACTTGTCTCTGATTGGCTGCTGAGGCAATCTGCTGTTGCCGAGTGGAAATTTATGAATGAACTGTGCGCCGTACGCGTTGTCAGCTCCAAATTTGCAACATCTGCAGTAGTCGCGCTCGTCAAAGGTTTACTGCATTTTAGTATAACTACTGTATTTGACCTAACTAGCACCCTCTGCTAATACGCATCCTTACAAATGTACGAGTGATAACTGTGTGCTCCCTTTTCGATGTGCCTGAACAGATAAAATTGGTCGTATCTAAATCAATTTACCATTTACACCTTATGACTTAGGATTATGACTGATTTTGACTTCTGATACACTGTAGTTTGGTGACGCTTGTAAGTTTCCATTTACAGCTCTGATTTCATCATTTTAATTAGTGCCCCCTGAAAATGACTGACTTAAGCACACAGGGTGCTAATTAGGTTGAATACGGTACACATAATAATGGTCGCATTGTTCTTCGCATAGCACATTTTGTGGATGTTGAAATCACGCTTTGAGCCAAGTCACACAGCAGTGAACTACGGCAACTACCAACAGAGGGGGCTCTCACTGATTCAAGCCTGGTTTTAACCACTGTGTTACTGACATATTTGTTTCAGCATTCATATAATTGGTACCAATAGAGTAGCTATATGGGTCTCATTCAGTGATTTCCTACTGGGATCACAATTTTAATTATACCTTTTATTTGGGTTGTATAATTTAGATTGTTATTTTACAATTGCACATGAATGAACCTGCATTGGGCTGATCCATTTAAAGACCACACTCCCCCTGTGGAAGATTTTGGAAATATATTAAGCCAACTCTTATTTCAAACTCACCTTCCGTCTGTGGAAGATTCATGTTGAAACTTTCCCAGAGGGTGTATAAAATTCAAATAGAGCTGCCTAATGTGTTCATTCCGTTTGAAATTCATACTCCTCCTATGGAAGATATTTCCAAAATATATTGTGTGGACTTTGACTAGACAAAATAACCCAATCAAACCCTATCACAGAAAAACATAGCTTCAAGTTTGAGTAAAACTTGTTGCAACTTTCAATTTAGTCTTTATGTTAACCCTAACCGGCATGAGAACTACTAAATACTGCAAACAACTTCACTGCACGTGTGTGCTTCCCACAGGATGTGACGACGCAATCACTCTAAGTGATATATATAGACATGCTTTCGCTGGCCCGGTCAGCGTAAGACCCATGGCTAAGTGTCGGCAACCTAGTGCTTGGCTTGTGAGGGGTCTCAGGTTCGAATCCCATCCAGAACAAACAACTTCTTTGTTTGTTTTCTCTCTTTATTCCTCCCTTCTTTCCCTTAAGGGGTACTACACCCATTGATTTTTTTTTGCATTTTTTTGCAGTTTGTGAAGAAATTACAAAAAAAATTGGACAACGTGGTATGCAAAATGAAGGGGCAAATCTTCTCGTTTTATTGGTGGTATCGGTATCAATGTAGCTTACATGCTTTTACAGATAGAAGCCAAAAGGAGGTACATCACTGATGATTTAAATTCACTTCATTTTGGAAAGCTTACTATCAACGGTTTCGTTAAAATTTTGGATATGTGTTGCTAACACATTAGGGAAATGAAGTTGATATGTAAAATGGGAATAAGTGGTTCCTGATTTCTTTTATGACTTCATGAACTTGGTGCTCCACAACTATCAAAAAGGAACTGGTTAAAATGCTTCTATTTTCAATGTTGAGCTATATTTTGTATTTTTAACTTGCGACATTATTGCACTGAAACTTAATTAAGCCATAGGTAACAGGTTACAACAACCACACTACAGCAATGTTGAAAAAAATTGTATTTCTTGTCACCTATACCACCATATTGGGTAGTTTTCCGTAAGCTTACCTTTTGTGATTTTGGTAACTATTTTATATTTATTTGTGAAATCCGTCTCAACTAGGCATTCTAAATTGTACTCACCATTTACATCCCAAGGTATATTAGTATATCCACCATGCACTTCTCGATATATATCCAGTTAAAGACAGAATATCAAAATTATGCCTCATATGATATCACAGACTCTCACATGTGTATTCAAAATTGATGCTTAAATTTGACCTGAACCAATTGACCTATAACCTGACATACGGTGACCTAATAGCCTTTTCTTCTCCTAACAACTAATAACTATGCATCCATTGTATAAGTGTTTATTTAATTTATTCAGTGTTATATCATGGTAGGTATTTTGCATGCACCACTATAGATTTTCTATAGAGAGTATAACAAAGGATTTAATGTATTCTATTCATGTACCCTACTTGAACATTTTGAAAAGAATAAATTATGGTTTGTTATGAAACACAGATCTGAGTTACTAGGTTACAGTAAACAAAAAATATATAGGGTTAAAATGACTTACTAAAATGGTTGAAAGTCACTTTATATGTAGATATATTTTATAAGTTAAGGACATGAGGTGATAAACATATATATGTACTTAATAAATTTGCAAGAAAAAAAAAGAGAGGGGGTACTGATGAAAATCGGGTATTATATCGCCTTAAGACCCATGGCTAAGTGTCGGCAACCTAGTGCTTGGCATGTGAGGGGTCTCAGGTTCGAATCCCATCCAGAACAAACAACTTCTTTGTTTGTTTTCTCTCTTTATTCCTCCTTTCTTTCCCTTCCAGTCGCCAAAAAGCCCTTCGGGCATTAGAGTTAAATTACGGACATATACCATATCATGAAGTCAAAATAAGGTAATTTTTAAAAAGTCAGTCGACCACCACCACAAAATCTGTGTATGTGTCTTTAACTCTACTTCACAGCATTTTTCTAGACATTATTCAAACATAATCGAGCATTTTTCGATCACTAGACAATCCAGTATTGAAGTTCTAGACTACCCTTTGAACCCCCCTGTAATGTCATCATGTCACCACTCACATCAATATATAAGTGTGGATTCACATGAGAATTATTACAGCAATACAAACTTGCCACCGTAGTATCTATAGACCCATCAACTCACTGACAACATAATTATTCTTATTAATTTAGCCATGCATCAATTAATATCAACATGACAACCACCAGACAGGGCTCAAATTGTGAGTACAATAAAGCTGTATCACTAATAAATAGCTGCCTTGTGAGTACAATAATCAAAACCGTATCAGTAATAGATAGCTGCTTTTTGGAACTTGTATTTTTTACCAAGCTCTCAATATGAGAAAGTGAAGTGTAGGTGAATACACTCATATTGCCATTCCAATAGGGAACAGCCTGTTAGTCTGAAGTGTCATTAGCCTAAAAATGGTTTAAAGTTTGGGCATTTTAGGTTAGGTTTAGCATTATGGTTAGGGATTAGTAGGCTAGGGTTAGAGTCAGAGTTAGATTAGATTCAGGGGTATGTTTAGAGTTAGGGCCATGTTTAGGTTTAGTGTTAGGATTAGGGCTTAGGTTAGGGTTTGGATAAGGTTTATAACTAAGTTATTGGGTTTTGCTAATGACCCTTCAGAATATTGACCTGTAACCATGGTAGCCTTCAAATCATGTTCTCATCTGATCAGTCCTAGCATAGTCAAATGTGGCATCTTATATTATCTTTTTCAGTGGAGGGGGACTTTGCAGATGTTTCTTCTCTCCAAATGTGCAACAAATTGTGTGCTTTAAAATCTGTTAAAGTGTCAATTTGAAGAAGTAACTTTGGTGCTAAGTAACAAATCTCTGATAATTTATAACCCAAAAGGGGCTAGCTCACCTTTTAAGAGCTATTCTGATTGGTTACAAAGAGGGCTATCTTATGTATTGAGCCAATCAGAGATATGGTAAGAATAGTTAGTAGGGCTGAAAGGGATTTAAAAGCTCTATATTCATTGGATACTCAGATGATTATATCATGTAATTAACCAATCAGTGGCTCTGTACAAAAGGGCAGTAGCACCCATGGGATTAAAGAGGTTGATGTAAAAAATAAAGTGCTTTACCATATCAAATGCTACACTAACACTAGCAGGTCAATACTCACACTAGGAGCCACAACATGCTCGTCTATCAGGGTGCAGTTCTATAACCCCAATACATTTGTACATTCATTGAATGACCTTTGAAAATTTGGGTACAAAAACTCTACAAAACAAAAACTCTGCAACTTGAGGTCAAATTTAGCACTATGATTGTTTAATTGAGGTTGTTGAACTATGCTATTGAGATGAGGCTATTGTGGTCAATACTCAATGCTAAATTATTGACAAGTGGAGACGGAATATTGTTGTAAATTGCATTAAAGTGACAGAATCAGAACGAAAGCGTCAAAACAGCAGTCGATAATTCCTAATTCTGTCTCTGCAATGTCTCCCTGATGATGCTACTTTTGGTGGGAAAAGTTCAGCGTGCCATTGTCAATCAATATTTCTGTTTCAGTTACAATTTTAAGGAGACTAATGTTGACAATGCAATGGTATTCAGATGAGGCAACATCACAGGGCCCAGCAAAGAGAAAAGAGAAAAGACACCAATAATTATAAACTTTTTGCTCCATCAAAACAAACTCAATACATTTGTATGTGTATGTGTGCACATCCATTCCACCAAACTCTTAACTAAATTTTTTGGTCCAAAAATTGTTAAGTTAAGTCCTGAACTCCAAAACTCTGAAACACACTACACTTGGATGATCAATATCTGCACTTAGTTTTTATTTTTCCTAATTAAAAATAAATAACAACAAAATGCACTATGATATGCCATTTATCAAAAAATTAAAAGAAAACACCCAAATTTTGAATTAAATTGAAAGGACATTATGAAATTATTTTAATAATTTCTCTGATTCTCAAAGTTCTCTGGGTCCATAGGATGTACCCAGAGCTGCCAGCGCACAATATACATTGAAAAACAAACAAACCCCAAACACAGTCCAGATACGAACTGGGGACTTTCATAATACTAGCAGAATGCTCTATAAGCCACACAGGCACGCTGCAGAATAGAAGATTTAAATCAGTAGGTATTAGGTTTGAATGGTGTTCATGTTCATCACATTCCTAGTATAATGTGTCAGAAAACATAAATAAAACAAATGAAGTGGATTCCATTCAAATATATTCACATGAAATTTTTGAAAGTGTGAAAATGTGTCCAATCAAAATTATTGCACCTCTACAGCTGAAACAGCGAGGGTGACGATGAAATGCCATATATAATAACTCATTCAGCTACATTTGAGGTTGCAAGAATGAATTAAATTAAAGAAAGAAAAACAATCATGCTTTTATGTGTTAAGGCATAAGAATTGGTAATGGACCACTTTCCATTCCAAACAAGATGTGCCAAAGATGATTTATCCAGTTAACATTTACATCCCAATATCCTTGATGCAAAATATTGACAAAGCTAAGAGAGAGTAAAGTGTACTTTTTTTTTTTACAGAGTAATTTAGATGATACATTCAACGGTGCATTTCAAGTTCCTTGTAATTACACAGAACAAATATGTAAGTGTTGGAGATTTGTTTATAATGCAGCACATTATTGTTAATGTGTGTTGCCTCATAAGGTCCAAAAACAGTCTCTTTGTATAATCCCAATGATCTCAGTGGTGCGTGAATGGATTTTGATGATTTTTGCACCATTTTAAAGAAGACACTTCATGGTTTTTTAATCTTTCATGCTCTGTATGCTGGCCCTAGTTTCATCATAAAAGGTCCCAAGTTTTGAGATATTTTCTCAAAATATCAAGAGCTATCTCAAGAACCACTGAAACAATACTAGGCTTGTTTGTACTCATTTTAATGTATTTTTCATGCTGATTCCAAATATAATCATGAACATTTACATTTCAGAATTTTTTGAATTAAAAAAGAAATTGAAACTTGTCTTCTGCAGTCGACACCCACGTGAAGAGAGTTAAAAAAGTTTTACTTTTACTGCCTCCAATCTACAGGGCCTATTTATTATTGAGACACTCTGTATAGACTGTAAAGATGATGAACAGTCATGTGACCAGTGTTCGAAATATGCCTCAAAAAGTTACAGGCCAGCCGGGCTTGACCTTAAAATGTTACCGGCCAGCCGGGCCGGCAACTAGATGCCAGTCAGAAAAGTTACCGGCCAGGCCAAAAGTTACAGGCCAATGGCGGCTGACCGACCCTATTTGAGCGCTGCATGTGACCACGATACAGAGCGGCTATCGGAGCCAGACGTATTACTTTACACAAACCACTTGTTTGTAGCATAGTGTCATAGGGGCATATGCCCCCCAATCGATTTGGAAATTGAGAAAATCCTATAGCGCCTATATCACGAATTGTGTGCAGTCAGTTGTTCGTTAGGTCAAAGTTTTATGTACACCCCATAGATTTGAACGTGCAAAGACAGTTCAACCATAATCCAAGTTTGACTAATATTTTTTATCATATGATTTAAATTGAAGGCGTCCACTTCAGCAAATGTTATAATATTGTTTCAACTAGCTCACACATTAATATCCACATCTCCTCTCATAATATATCACCCGATGCGACGACGGATCTTCATCTCACTCTTTTTCAGTACTTCTGCACTGTTCTTCCAAAAATACCAACACAGTCCACTCATGTTGCTCTGATTGGGACCTAAATACAGTCCATTGAGATTGGCGTAGGAGCAGTTGTCGTACCACCAGGCACCTTGCCGCTCTTGGGCACAGTTGTTATGATGTTGGTTGTTATCCGCATCTTTGGTTGAAAATTGTTTGTTATTATTAAACTGCATTGCATCCCCTGCTGTGCTATCATACCTGTATCCCCCAATCGACAGGCGATACTTGGACGCCATATCCCCTACACTGAACATGCTATAGTGTGCAAAAGCTGTACGACCGTTGTAATCTTCCAGATCGATACGAAGTTCCCATGTGCCGTTATTAGTCAGCATATGAACGAGTTCCAGACCTGCCCAGTACTCTCCGCTAACATCGCCGAATCCATCGGCATAATCTTGCCAGACACGATAGAAATCCATCGATCCATCAAATCGACGCTGAATAACCATCCAGCCGGCGCCATCAGAGTCCATATCGCAGTATATAAAGAACGAGTACTGTCCCAATATAGACGTAACCAAGTACGGTTTCGACTCGGTGTGACCGTGAGCGGCGTAATCTGCACAATCCTTTCCAGTATCCGGCTGACTCGTTGTCGTTCCAATCTCGGGAAAGTTAACATCAAGTTTCTGTTGTATACCATTAAGAACTTGCATCATACTCTCCAGTATGACAGTATGATTTACCAGGATACTCGCTAACAAATCTTGACTTTCTTTCATCGCATTCTGGCTTCTGTTTAAAGAATCTTGGGTCTCTTGTAAGTAATCCTGACCGTCTTTTAAGTCATCAAGAAAAGCGACCATCTCGTCCTGACCTCCTGCAATGGATGGCAGAAACACCATGTTTGTCATGAGCACTTCGGTAAAGTTCTCCGCCAGTTGCACCATATTCGATACCCCGGATGAAGTAAGCTCTTCATTATCACACTCATTTCCATGGCATAGTAGTCTGCTGAGTAGCTCAGTAGCTTGATTAGAATTATCCGTAGCCCTCCTGATTGGACCGCAATTACAACGCAACACAAGCAGCGACACAAACACTAAGAAAAGTGTGTCTGCCATTATTTCAAGTCAATACAACCATTCATTCCATATATGGAGTGTAAAATGCCAAAAAGTTTCACAAGAAAATACCTTGAATTTGGATCCAAAACATTCTCATCTATTAGGGCACAGTTCTTTAACCCTAATACATTTGCACATTCATTGAATGACCATTGAAAATTTTGGTACACAAACTCATACTCTGCAACTTGAGGTCACATTTTGCACTATCAGTGTTTAAGTGAGGTTATTGAACTATGCCATTGGGATGAGGCCATAGTGGTCCATAGTGTTGTGTAATGCTTGATGTGTATGACACCTTGATCAGTCTAGGTCATAGATGATCCTTTTGATTAAGGTAGCGCTGAACAGGGAGGTGTTCTGATTTCAGAGATGCCAGTGGGGTCTGTCAAAATTTTCTGAACATTTTGTGAACCGTAGAAATTGTGGTAAAATAAAATCCAGCAAGCGGAGTACATATTGGCCAGGGATCTAGGAGCTGGCCAGGCCCCCTGGTGGGGTTCAGGGGCAATGCCCCTGTGGGGGTCCAGGGGGCAGTGGGGCTCGCTGAAGTTCCTGAGTAAGGCACTTCCACATCTGCCTTTTACACTAAAAAATACTACTACTACAACATATTTTTTGCACAATTGTGTAAGCTTACCAACTTCAGTCATGATTGTGATATAGGGGGCCTACATTCATGATTATTATGTGGGGGGGGGGGGGACTCAAACTTTGAGGTGATGTTATATACCTATCAATAGAACCCCTTCTTCAAAGTCAAATATACCTGATGACCCCCCTTTTAAAAAGTCCTAACATATGACCTCCTTTTTAAGCTGGGCTACCTAATGACCCTCCTTTTGTCAAATTCTCTAATTTCAGCAAATTTGTATTGTAAATTAGGCAAATTTGAAAAAAAAAGATTAAACAAAAATAGATTTTTGTAAACTTTCTACACATTGCAAAAAAAGTTGAAACAAACTTATCATCACTACTTTAAACAGAGATGGGTTGACAGGCAGTGCCTTAAGCTACTTTACAAAGGGCATAATGTCATGTTTGCTGATCTTTACTTTCATCTCACACTAGTGATGTGGAAAACTTATGTGGGCCTTAATACAAGGTGCACACCTGACAAGCATACAAGTCACACTTATTCCTATAAAAAAGTTTTGGAACAGGTTGGTCAGCAATTAATTTTTTTTTTATACATATTTTAAGCTGTAAATTGTGTATGATAAAGGCTTTGGAACTTGTTTTCCTTTTTTTAATTTCCTTTTTTTAATTTCCTTTTTTTATATTTGTTTGCATCTTTACTAACAACATCATCATTTTTTATTTTTAGGCCTTATTGGAGAGACTGAAGGGTATTTAAGCCCTGTACCCAAACTAGAGGGGTGGTAAGGGGAAGACACTGAGCAACTACTAGTCCCCCGTTCCAAAACCTATGTAATTATAGTATCTTCATGAACTGTTTCTTCAATCAGGCCACTAGGTGCTCATTTGAACATGAGGATGCAATTTAATGAACAATCTCTTGTCCTTAGGATCCCAAAAATGTTTGACTGTCCTCATCTCGCCGACCCTAATCTGTAAAATCATGAAAAAAGTTTTGGTTTTGTTTTACTGTACAGAAGACAACTACCTTAATTTTGGAAATTGCAGAAAAAGTTTTTCCTTTCAAAAGTTTTTTGAACAGCTTCTTCACACTTCTTAATTATTTTACAACATGAATGTAGTGAGGTATACAGTAGAGAAATATCCAACTGAACACCTATTTATGCAATTTATTAAGCTTACAAGGCTTAGATATATACATGTTTTTGCTATGACCTTTGAATTAAAAAAAACTAACCAACTGACCCTACCCTTGGAGGGCATGTATGGATAATCAAATAATTTACTTTTCTTGGACTTCAGAGGACTGCTTTGAATTAAAAAAACAAAACAATTCTGTTAACTAAAAAAACCCAATTTCTGTGAACTTTTGAGAAAAGAACTTTGCTTTGCTAAAATCCTCACAAGCTTTTTAAAATCAAGACAAACTTCTCACAAGTGCACAGTACTGCTGCACAGGCAACAAAACAACAGTGACTTCACCCTATTGAGTCAGACTCACCCAGTAAGCACAGGGTTGCTAACTTTTTGTAGCCCAAATCATGGATCAAATCATTGAAAAGTTGCCCAATATTTTTTAACCATTGGTTCCTATGGGACAGGTATCTACCAAAATTTGTGGGAGCCAATGTTGAAAAGCCACCCAATCATTTCTTAACCATTGGTTTCTATGGGACAGGAAATGGTCAAAAGTCACCCAATTGGGCTAACAATATGCAGGTTTGGCAACTGTGAGTACGCAAATCATCCTCTTGTTTTATACCAACAAACACAAACATAAGACACTTAACAGAGTCAAATACAGTCATGTTGATGGAGATGCAGCCAGATAGCCAAACCTCTTATGGAGTGTCTTTAGAGCATTGGTTACCATGGTAACATGACATTGGCTTTAAGGGTTCCATCCCATTTAGGTCAGCCAGTGAGTTTGTCATAACAGGATGTAGGGTTCATTGGGGAGATATTCTGATGTGCTTCACATTGAATTCAAGAGTTCCCATCTGAATTCTATTAATGTGTGGTTCATGCAAGCCAGACTTTATGTTGCATGGACATTTGTCAAAACAGATGCTTACATTATATGAAATGCAGAAGAAACTGTTGCTTTATCATTTTTTACAACTTCCCACCAAATTCAGCCAATCATATTGTAGCCCATAAACACAGAGTTTTGAGAAAAAGGTGTATTTGTTTATGCTTTGGTTACCAGTATCTACTACAGCACTGTATTTATATCCAGAAACCAATCAAATTTAGCACCATGTGTGCTAAATCACTACACGCTTCTTCAACAATCTGTTCACTCAAGCCAGAAAACAAATTGTGCAAACTGTTGGCACTTTTGAAGAGAAAACTTCAAAGATTCTCTGCCAGGCCAAAATCCTCAGTTCTTTGAAATCACAACACACTTTTAACAAGTGCAAAATAATGCTGCGTAGGCACAAAACAACAGTGACTTCACTGTACAAGTCGGCTCACCATTGCAAGTAAGCAAACCATCCTCTTGTTTTATACAAACAAACACAAACATAAGGCACTTAACAGAGTCAAATACAGTCACTTTGATGGAGATGCAGCCAGATAGCCAAACCTCTTATGGAGTGTCTTTAGAGCATTGGTTACCATGGTAACATGACATTGGCTTTAAGGGTTCCATCCCATTTAGGTCAGCCAGTGAGTTTGTCATAACAGGATGTAGGGTTCATTGGGGAGATATTCTGATGTGCTTCACATTGAATTCAAGAGTTCCCATCTGAATTCTATTAATGTGTGGTTCATGCAAGCCAGACTTTATGTTGCATGGACATTTGTCAAAACAGATGCTTACATTATATGAAATGCAAAAGAAACTGTTGCTTTATCATTTTTTACGACTTCCCACCAAATTCAGCCGATCATATTGTAGCCCATAAACACAGAGTTTTGAGAAAAAGGTGTATTTGTTTATGCTTTGGTTACCAGTATCTACTACAGCACTGTATTTATATCCAGAAACCAATCAAATTTAGCACCATGTGTGCTAAATCACACACACTGCTTCAACAATCTGTTCGCTCAATCCAGAAAACAAATTGTGCAAACTGTTGGCACTTTTGAAGAAAAAACTTTACAGATTCTCTGCCGGGCCAAAAGCCTCAGTTCTTTGAAATCACAACACACTTTTAACAAGTGCAAAATAATGCTGCGTAGGCACAAAACAACAGTGACTTCACTGTACAAGTCGGCTCACCAAGTAAGCAAATCATCCTCTTATTTTGTACAAACATACAACACTTAACAGAGTCAAATAGAGTCACGTTGATGGAGATGCAGCCAGATAGCCAAACTTCTTATGGAGTGTCTTTAGAGCATTGGTTACCATGGTAATATGACATTGGCTTTAAGGGTTCCATCCCATTTAGGTCAGCCAGTGAGTTTGTCATAACAGGATGTAGGGTTCATTGGGGAGATATTCTGATGTGCTTCACATTGAATTCAAGAGTTCCCATCTGAATTCTATTAATGTGTGGTTCATGCAAGCCAGACTTTATGTTGCATGGACATTTGTCAAAACAGATGCTTACATTATATGAAATGCAGAAGAAACTGTTGCTTTATCTGGCGAGGCACTTCCAAGCTGGGCTCAACATATGTTAGCTTAAAAGTATTTTCACCCTTTGTGTTGTGAGCTACCTGTCAATTGTTAGCACTACTTTCGGGCTCTGTTGCTATTTAGTATACTATCCAGAGAGGTTGCGTCAGGGCTGACGCGCTCGATTGAACGTCTCGTGTTTCGCGCTCGATAGACTGCGGCTATCAATTGTTAGTCATTGTAAACACCCCTAGCTCTTGAGAAGATACTCATCACGCATGTCAAACCATATTATATGGAGCAAGAGGATGACTGCCAAAGATAGAAGAAATTAGAAAGTGATATATTGTTACTATAACTTTTATATGCAACAGCTAAGGCTAAAAAAATTAATGCTATGTCTCAAAGCCCATGGCAGTATCAAAAATGAATGAGGAATGAGGTTTTTTTTTCAAGATTTTATTTTTTTTAAAGATATTTTTGAAACATAATTTTGAATTAAGATTAATCTACACAATTGAAGTACAAATATCAATTGCTTTATACTTAAACAAATGCGAGTATCAAATCCAGTAATTTTCAATGATTTTACAGCAAAAAAAAAAAAAAAAAAAAAAAAAATGAGTTTGCTGTTTCAGCTGACATAACAATATTTTTAGCCTAATGTGATTATTTTAAATGTGTGAGTTTCTTCAAAATCAACACCATGTATAATAACTCAAAACAGTTTAGTCAGGTCCAGTCAAGAAGACAACCATAGTTAGCCTTTATAATATTAAAGTTAACCAGGTCTCGGCTTTACAACAAAACTCAAGACAGAAATGACTTGCTTGCTACGACCAGAGGGAATTGGTGATGGAAAAAACCCATATTGAAGTCGCCTGGATATTCAAACTATGACTTGGCATGATCAACTTTGACAGAATTCTAGATTATCATAGATAAGTGATACTGGGCTATTCCAGTTAGAATCCATACACCCCTATGGAATAAACACAGCCAAATTAAAAAGTCACCACTAGTTCCATCCCCATTTAATCAGAGTCTGATGAGATTATGGCAAAATAATTTATGTAATAATTTTCCATACTCTTTCCTTCGAAAGTTTAATCATCGTGAGCATAGGAACTGTTGTTTGGAAATTTGTGCAATTTAAAAAATGACATGTGGAGTTGTATAACGCAAAGGAGCTAGCGTGAGTGCCAAGAATTATGTCGCCTGAATAGGGCGACAACATCTACACGCATCTGAGCGGTCTAATGTCATTGTCATTAAAGGGTTACCCATGCATGTCCAAATGCAAATCAAATACCCCGCTCTTTTAATTGTGCGCAGGCAAGTGTACAATGATTCCTGTACGGGTTGCTTCGGGCCACACAATAAGCTGATACCATGCATTGGCTTTGGCTTGGTCAATTCGTAATTCGTAATTTTGATTTGTACAAAGCATTCTAAAACAAGAGAACTAGCGCTGTCCTTCCATTGATTAGCAAATTAAAACTAGCACTGTGCTTTCCATTGATTAGAGCAATGAAAGTTAAACTTTTGATTTTGTTACTTCCTTGGGTTTTAAATCACAGGTTCTTTAATTTTCATTCAATTTTAACAAATGAGGTCATAAATCAAAGCTAAAGGATATAAACGCATCCCAAAAAGAAAGTATCCAGTTTGATTTTGGTCCATAAGTCAAAGATGGGGTCTTAAAACAAGACCTACCAAAAGTATGTTCCAGATAAATTTATTCCGCACATTTTGATACCTCATTTGTCTAAATCAATGCAGAATTGATGACACAATGATCTTTTGAATGCAGTCGCCTCAATTTTAGAAGTTGCAGTAAATTTTATTGATTTGGTCCTGCTACTCAACATGCTCAATATGGGCAGCGATAGATCAAGGTCAGGGCGCATTAAACGTCTCGCTGAGAGCATGCGCCGCAGATGTATGGCTGGCTTTCATTGATGCAACAGGAGGACATACCAGATATTGACTGTGAAGAGTGAATGGTAAAACATTGAGGAAGGAGTAAAAGAGCATCTGTATTGAATAAAACACATGAAGTGAAGTCAAACAGTCTTATACCGTCTCTGTTATTGTGTACCTTTATGAAGAATCTTGAGAAGCAGGAAAACCACATCAATAGGGATTACTGCAACTTTTAAAATTGAGGTGATTGCATTTAAAAGGTCATTGTGTCATCAATTCTGCATCGATTTGGACAAATGAGGTATCAAACTGTGCGGAATAAATTCATCTGTACCATACTTTTGGTAGGTCTTGATTTAAGACCCCATCTTTGATTTATGGACCAACATCAAACTGGGTACTTTCTTTTTGGGATGCGTTTAGATGTTGGCTATTGGCTGCTTGTTTTAATTTTCACAGATTTATCTTTGCTTAGAATATACAGGGGTGAACATAACTGGTACCTTAATTATTTTGCGCACTGTATATGTATATGGTGGCATAAACCGTCAGTCAAGACATTGTTGTGTCATGAATTTACTGCTCTTGTCAATATTGGGAGCAATTGAACATTTTCTCTCCTGTTATTTGCCCAATAGCATGTTCTATTTGAAACCATACTCCCTCTGTGGAAAACCTTAGGTAAAATCTTCCACATGGGGAGTGTGGATTTCGAAAAAAATATCCCATATGCCCACTGTTGATTCAATTCACCAAATTCTACACTTTAAAATTTAATATTCATAATTCAATGCTCCTAGGATCAAGCTACAGTTTAAATTTCTCTGTGAATTTATTATTTACTTAAATATATTATGTACTTGCACGAACCTTTGCTTTATTTACACTCTTTCCGATCTTTTCACTCTTTCCTATCTTGGGAAATTTTTTCAAGCATATACATGTAAATAAGAATGATATTATCCATGTGAAAATCTATACGAGCACTTCACAGAGTGGTCCGTATAAGTTTGCCTTTTATGCTGATATTTGTCCACCAATGTATATATCCGTATAATGGGCTAGTCCTGTTAAAATCATACACCCCTATGGAAGACAGGGCCTTAATCTTCTACACAGAGAGTGTGAATTTCAAATGTGGTTACCTGAATGGGTGACTCCATTTGAAATCTACACCCCTGTGTGGGAGATTAAGGAGATTATGTTCCATAGGGGTGTATGGATTTCAACTGGAATAGCTAGCCCAACGTAAGTGGTATGAGTAACAACAATCAATGCTCATCAGAATTCTCCTATTTTAATTTTTTTTTACATCGTAAGTATTATTTACACATTCTATACTAGGCTGATGTCAGTGTGTGCAATGAGATGTGGAGTGCATTAACCTACCAACTTTTGTCTTCTAGTCAGAGAATTGAATCCAATGGGGGAAATTTGAGGGGTTTAAACCTCATTTTTTACCCAGTTGGCCGTAATTGAGGACATCTGTTCAGGAACCCTGGTGTGTGCATTGGCCTCCCAACTTTTGTCTGCTAGTCAGAGAATTGTACCCAATAGGGAAAATTTGAGGTTTTTTAACCTTACTTTCTAACCCAGTTGGCCTTCATTTGAGGATATCAGTTCAGGAATTGAGACCTTACTCCAAAGTTGGGAAAGGCATACCTGTAACCACTCAGGAATAAGCCAAACCTTCGGCTATAAGCCCACCCCCTATTTTTCAAAACATTCTGGAACCAAGGGTGCACTCAGGTTTAAGCCCAGTTGTAATTTTGACTAAGTTCTTAAATCAAATCAATGCTTTTCTGTCACATTTAAGAACAAATATAAAAAATATCAGTTGATATTAGATTAACATTCCATATTTATAATTAAAAAAATTGACATAGATGATGAAAATTACTGGTTCATCAGGCATATACAAATGAGGATGATTGTTCTTATTTTTAAGTTCAAGTACTAGCCCTTCCCCGGTTATAGACAGGCTAAATGTGATCATAGCTTTTTTGAGGCAGTTATTTCAAATTTCACATGTTGAAACTTTACTGCTGCATTAACCAATAAGCTGCTGATGTACATTGGCTAGTCTAAGGTGACTTTGGTCAGTAGAAAATTGTGAATGATGCCTGATACTATCAATCAAATTCAACCACAATCACTAAGCATGGTGGTACAATACGCGCTAGATGTACGTTCATCCACCAACTTTCGTGCCAGCACAAAAGCGCCGCATTTGATAGATAGTTGTGTTCCATATATGGTAATGGCACGTGCCCGGAGGATTTAAACAATAACGAGATCTGGGCCACCAATCACAAGCCAGATTCATTTAAAGATGCATTACATCATGGCCAATTTTAGGTAGGCCAAATTGGCCTAGCTTTACATAGAGACCCGTGATAAAAATGTTAACCGCAAGTCAAAGTAAGTAGTCCACTTGGGAAGCTAACAAACAGAGGGAGTGCGGTGACTGAAAAGATCAGATACAGATGTGAAAATCTATCAATTGCACACAAATTAATACAAATCAGAGTTTTATGCTTAAATGTAATAGCCAGAGTATGCAAAATTGGCAAGTGGACTACGGAGAAGTCTACTGAAGACAGCAACATGACTACGATGTCTGATGCTATCTACTGAAGACAGCAATATGACTATGATGCCTGATGCTATCTACTGAAGACAGCAACATGACTATGATGCCTGATGCTATCTACCGAAGACAGCAACATGACTATGATGCCTGATGCTATCTACTGAAGACAGCAACATTACTACGATGCCTGATGCTATCTACTGAAGACAGCAACATGACTACGATGCCTGATGCTATCTACTGAAGACAGCAACATGACTACGATGCCTGATGCTATCTACTGAAGACAGCAACATGACTATGATGCCTGATGCTATCTATTGAAGACAGCAACATGACTACGATACCTGATGCTATCTACGTTATCTTATAAAGACAGCAACATGACTATGATGCCTGATGCTATGTACTGAAATGCAATATGACTACGATGCCTGATGCTATCTACTGAAGACAGCAACATGACTACGATGCCTGATGCTATCTACTGAAGACAGCAACATGACTACGATGCACGATGCTATCTACTGAAGACAGCAACAGATGTTATGTACTTAAACAAAGAGACAGGGAAGTTTGGCTACTAAGACAAGAAACATTACTATTGGTAATAGTATAGTAAGATCACATCTGTAGTATGTGGATGGGGGGAATGAAAATCTAACTAAAAAAATTATAAATAAGATGCATAGGAATTGCTGATATTCCTAATAATAAAAGCTTCTATCATGGATTGAAGATTACAACAAATATAGAGACAATTCACTCACATGATGAGTCATTCAAAATGCAAAAGTTCTTTATTGAAGATGACAGAATGCAAGGTGCAAACAGCACAGCAGCACTAAGTAGAGAAAAACCATAAAGTAAACACTAAAGAGCAGCTAGCCTGTTAGCTATGACGATTCCTTTTCTTTTAGTAAATCATTTGCCAAATGTCTCCACATCACCCCATATAGCTGTATTATTTACCATTAATATCAGAAAAAAGATATGACAGTTGAAACCAAAAACCTTTTGGGACGCTCTCTTGAATCTTAGAGTAGTCATTCAAATGGAAAGAAATAAATGAAAAAAAGAAAAGAGCGAATGTAAAATGTACAGTAAATTTACACTTTGGCATTATATGGAGAATAAATCACTTTGAACAACTTCCTACTTGTGACCAAATACAGTTGATCATCTAACCGACATGAATTATGCATGACTTGTACGTAACTTGCGCCGTCACCGACACCCAAACCATCTCACGCAGCATTCAGGCTTGACTTGTAGGTAACTTGTGCTGACACCGACACCCCAACCATCGCACGGGGCATTCAAGCTTCATTTTCTCACGTTAAGTCCAGCTTTTTAAATAGCAGTGGAAACAATTTGTGCAGTAAGAAAGAGTAGACTGATAAATAGATTGGCGTTGGTGTATTGATTACACTCCGTTATGCTCTGTTAATAGTGCGTGGTTGAAGCACGAAGGTTAGGTGTTCTTTAGTGTCCCCTGCGAGTCGTCTTTATAACACCTTGTTCATGGCAGTGTGTTATGGTATGGTCTTGTGGCTAGCCCAATGTCATCAGGCTTTGCCTTGCTGACATATGGGATGAATAAACTAAAATAGTAATGGAGTGTGGAGGTGATTAATTTAAGTGTAACTGATATGAATAATAATTGAAATCTTTAACATTGATCCCCAGCCGATATTTACCCTTAATACTCTGCGTGCTAGTCATACGCTACAACATAAAAAGTCACAAGATTTTGAGAGATTTTCTCAAAATATAAAAAGCTATCTCAAGAACCACTGTCCCAATACCAGGCTTGTTTATACTCATTTTGATGTATTTTTCATGCTGATTCCAAATATGGTCCTGAAAATGTACAATTCTGAATTTTTTTTTTTAAAGAAAATTTGGAACTTATCGTTTGCAGTTGACACCCGTGTGGAGAGGGCTAACTATACGGATACTTCAATAGTGAGAATGGAACAAAATGAATGAATATTGCATCCATAATATGTGATATGATCTGATCCATTTGATATTTTCCAAATTGAGTTATTGCCATCACTATGATACTTCCTCTGTAAGCTTACTGATCTCTCACATTCCTGGCATGGTTGGTCGCAAAGTTAGGAACATTTTTAAGGGCTCGGATAGCAACGTTTGCATAGTATTTTGTTGTGGGACCTGAGAGCACATCAGACATATCAAATTGCATTCTGAATACAAGGAATGTCCTTCTGATATTAAATAGTTTTGATTTTTTGAAATTTATGATATAATACAAATTTAATGGCAAATGATTAAAATTTGATATTTTTGTTATTTAACAGTCCTCGAAGTAAACTTTATAAATCTAATGATATGTACTTAAAGTATATGTAGCTGGGAGGAAAAGCAGACAATAGATCAATTGAAAATTTTGACGTTTCCTATTGAAGATATAGGTCCCACAAAAAATATGGGAAAACATCACTATCTGAGCCCTTAAATGTTCATCTTAATACTATTTACAGAGTGTCCGTCCGTCCGTCCGTCCACGCGCTTATCGCGTTTATGCTGGTTCGCGTTTTCAGCGGTGCACTATCGCGTGCTTTCATGTGCGCTATCGCGAGTATCAACGGGAGTGTCTTGCGGAGTACAGTGAGGAAAGCATTACAGTGTAACTAACAGGTGCATCTCATCGGACCAATAGGCCTATTTTCAACACACATTTCAATACCGAACACGTGCATATAGGCCTATTTCAGCAGAACACGACTATTTCCGGGGTCCTCCAGAATGGTTAAAAATAATCAGTTAATGGTAAGGCCTATAACCGCGTTTACTTGCACGTTTCTCCCGATTGATTTCATTACTTTAGTAACGGCCGGCCTATATCCACGTCAAGATACTAATGTCCTCCAAAGTGGTAGCAGGACAGGGCTTGGAAGAGGCGAATGATGGGTTTCCAGATTATGGGTAGGCCTACCGAACTACCGACTGAAGAAAGCATCACAGATACAAAACAAACAGAGTTGATTAAGTTGTGTCCAGTTGGGTCATTAAGAGACGCATTTCATAGTAGTTTAAAAGGTCAGGGCAGGTATATGGGTAACGGGGTGGGGGGGTAATTAGAAATAGGCCTATCGCGAGAACCGCCCGACCCGAGAACCGCGAAATCTAGTTTCTTATATTTTGCATATATCACTATTTCATTAAGGGCTCATACCTGAATACTAGTGTGCAGCTTTCCCAGTTTGGCTGGTGAATCCCTCATTCAATGGGAGTTTAAGCATTATGGGTGCAGTATTAAGCTGTAGCTTGGCTGAGGAAGGATGCGCACTAGTAAATATGTAAGTAAGGGATGAAATCAAAACTCGACTGGCGGTCAACGGCCGGTTCCATCCGGTTTCCATTGTTTAGAACAATGGCAACTGGATGGAACCGCCCGGAATGGGCAGTTGAGTTTTGATTTCATCCCCAAAATAGTGGATGATCTTCCAATCACTGCCCATTCAAATGATGTCATTAACTGCTGCCTGTTTACATATATGTTTGACTGTCTCATGTTTTATCGCTTGCTTGCTGCTTATATGTATAATTGTTGTAGACTCTGTGTCGGTCAGTTTAACTGGACTTAATATATCTTTATCTGATGATTTGCACATTGTGTTTTGTTCATAGTATCTTGGCTTATTATGTATTACATTACCTGAAATAATATCAGTTCATTCATGCTCATCATGCATAATGTTTAGGCCTACTTGGTATCCTCACCTCAGCTTAATTGCTCTCTCTATGGTAGATAGCACCTGGCTGTATGTTATCATTTGCTGCTGTCTTCAGTAGACAGCATCATGCTTCAGATAGCACCTGGCTGTATGCTGTCACTTGTTGCTGTCTTCAGTAGATAGCACCTGGTTGTATGCGGTCATTTGTTGCTGTCTTCAGTAGATAGCACCTGGTTGTATGCCACCATTTGTTGCTGTCTTCAGTAGATAACATCTGGTTGTATGCCATCATTTGTTGTTGTCTTCAGCAGATAGCACCTGGTTGTATGCCGTCATTTGTTGCTGTCTTCAGTAGACAGCACCTGGATGTATGTAGTCATTTGCAGCTGTCTTCAGTAGATAGCACCTGGCTGTGTGTAGTTATTTGCTTCTGTCTTCAGTAGATATCATCTGACTGTATGTAGTCATTTAAATGTTGGTGTCTTCAGCAGATAGCACCTGGCTGTACATATGGAAACGTTGTCGCATTTGCTCAATTAGTCATGCACTGCCAATTTTAACACGGGACATATTCAGGCCTATTTTGGTATTTTGAACATTTGAAAAAATCCGTGCAAGTTAGACCTAGGTCTATGTGCGTCCTCGATTTCTTAAGTAAAAAACATTCCTGAAACCAAATACCTTAAAAAAAAAAAAAAAAAATATATCGTTTGGTCGGAATAGCTTGTTTTTCGTTGCTAAAATCCATCACTTTCAATACAAAAATGTGGAAAATATCGCGAAATTGGCCGACACACCAACATGCATGCTGCCCTCCTGCGTTTGCTGTAATCGGTGGCAACGTGTGCCCCAGCAGTTTCTTGACATTTAACTTTTCAGCTTTCATATGATATAACACTTATTTTCATTGGTTTAGAAATATAGACGGAACACAGCGATCCAATAATATGGAGCGTCTCACGTCTCCCAAAAATTGAGGTAGCATCCGGAAGTGATGTCACGACACGAGCTTGGTAACGAGCAATCAACAAACATGTGCATTACTCAGTGGCGGCGTCACGTATACTGTTATTAAGTTATCGTCTGATTACACCAAAGTTTTGCTTTATTGGAACAAATATAAGATTTTTGCATCTTAATTTATACCAATATTGTCATATCTGTTAATTTAAACCATGTAATTATTTATATTCTGCAATTTTCAACATCACCGACTGTGCGTGATTTGCACGGGACTAACGAATTATACGGAATAGGGGTGGCATCGCTTCGTGCTGTAGTTTGTATCGTGTATCGTTGCGGAGCTGTATTAGAAATAAATATGGATTTTAATAGTGCTGGAAATACTGCTCAAAATGGCCTAATGTTGATATGTTTAAAGAAAGAAAAAATAAAACACATTTCTGCATGTATTTGTTTTTGAAAACTAGAAATCTTTATGGTAGATTTACCTACATCACACAATGGTACCGTCCAAAGTCTTGCTAATATTGATTTCCAGCGACCTTGCTCTGTGTGTGCATTGACCGGTAATTGACCCTGTGCACAGTGTGCATACACATGCAGTGTGGAGCTCAATTGATTTTATGATAAAAATCGAGGTAAACGTTTCCATATGGTCGTCATTGGCTGCTGTCTTCAGTAGATAGCACCTGGCTGTATGTAGTCATTGGCTGCTGTCTTCAGTAGATAGCACCTGGCTGTGTGTAGTTATTTGCTGCTGTCTTCAGTAGATAGCACCTGGCTGTATGCCATCATTTGCTGCTGTCTTCAGTAGATAGCACCTGGCTGTATGCTGTCATTTGCTGCTGTCTTCAGTAGATAGCATCTGACTGTATGTAGTCATTTAATTGTTGCTGTCTTCAGCAGATAGCACCTGGCTGTATGCTGTCACTTGTGTTGTCATTTGTTGCTGTCTTCAGTAGATAACATCTGGTTGTAAGCTGTCATTTGTTGCTGTCTTCAGCAGATAACATCTGGTTGTATGCCATCATTTGTTGTTGTCTTCAGCAGATAGCACCTGGTTGTATGCCATCATTTGTTGCTGTCTTCAGTAGACAGCACCTGGATGTATGTAGTCATTTGCAGCTGTCTTCAGTAGATAGCACCTGGCTGTGTGTAGTTATTTGCTTCTGTCTTCAGTAGATATCATCTGACTGTATGTAGTCATTTAAATGTTGGTGTCTTCAGCAGATAGCACCTGGCTGTACATATGGAAACGTTGTCGCATTTGCTCAATTAGTCATGCACTGCCAATTTTAACACGGGACATATTCAGGCCTATTTTGGTATTTTGAACATTTGAAAAAAATCCGTCATTTAATTGTTGCTGTCTTCAGCAGATAGCACCTGGCTGTATGCTGTCACTTGTGTTGTCATTTGTTGCTGTCTTCAGTAGATAACATCTGGTTGTAAGCTGTCATTTGTTGCTGTCTTCAGCAGATAACATCTGGTTGTATGCCATCATTTGTTGTTGTCTTCAGCAGATAGCACCTGGTTGTATGCCATCATTTGTTGCTGTCTTCAGTAGACAGCACCTGGATGTATGTAGTCATTTGCTGCTGTCTTCAGTAGATAGCACCTGGCTGTGTGTAGTTATTTGCTGCTGTCTTCAGTAGATATCATCTGACTGTATGTAGGCATTTAATTGTTGCTGTCTTCAGCAGATAGCACCTGGCTGTATGTCGTCATTGGCTGCTGTCTTCAGTAAATAGCACCTGGCTGTATGCTGTCATTTGCTGCTGTCTTCAGTAGACAGCATCTGACTGTATGTAGTCATTTAATTGTTGCTGTCTTCAGCAGATAGCACCTGGCTGTATGCTGTCACTTGTTGCTGTCTTCAGTAGATAGCACCTGGCTGCATGCCATCATTTGTTGCTGTCTTCAGTAGATAGCACCTGGTCGCATGCCACCATTTGCTGCTGTCTTAAGTAGATATCATCTGACTGTATGTAGTCATTTAATTGTTGCTGTCTTCAGCAGATAGCACCTGGCTGTATGCTGTCACTTGTTGCTGTCTTCAGTAGATAGCACCTGGCTGCATGCCATCATTTGTTGCTGTCTTCAGTAGATAGCAGCTGGTCGCATGCCACCATTTGCTGCTGTCTTCAGTAGATATCATCTGACTGTATGTAGTCATTTAATTGTTGCTGTCTTCAGCAGATAGCACCTGGCTGTATGCTGTCATTTGTTGCTGTCTTCAGTAGATAGCATCTGACTGTATGCCACCATTTGCTGCTGTCTTCAGTAGATAGCACCTGGCTTTATGCTGTCATTTGTTGCTGTCTTCAGACTGAATGCCACCATTTGTTGCTGTCTTCAGTAGATAGCACCTGGATGTATGCTGTCATTTGTTGCTGTCTTCAGTAGATAACATCTGGTTGTATGTCATCATTGGCTGCTGTCTTCAGTAGATAGCACCTGGCTGTAAACAATTACTTGTTGCTGTTTTCAGTAGATAGCATGTTTTTGCTATATTCAGTAGTGTTGCCATTTTTGCTATCTTCAGTTGATAACACCATACTTCTGGCTGTATGCTGTCAATGTCATAATGTTGCTGTCTTCAATAGAGAGCACCAGGCTTCATGAAGTCTTGTTTTGGTATATTCAGAAGTGTTGCCATTTCTTAATGTCTTCAGTAGATAACATCATGTTTCAGATATCACCTAGCTGTATGCCATCATTTTGTTGCTGTCTTCAGTAGATACCACCTGATTGTATGCAGTCACTTGTTTCTGTCTTCAGTAGATAGCATCATGCTTCAGATACCACCTGATTGTATGCAGTCACTTGCTGCTGTCTTCAGTAGATATCACCTTGCTTCATTAACTTTTTTTGCTGTCTTCAGTAGATAGCATATTGTGCAGATAGATAGCACCTGGTTATATACAGTCACTTATTTCTGTCTTCAGTGGATAGCATATGCTTCAGATACCACCTGATTGTATTCAGTCACTTGCTGCTGCCTTCAGTAGATATCGCCCTGCTTCATGAACTTTTTGTTGCTGTCTTATGTAGATAGCATATTTTGTTGTAATTTGTTTCCTATGAGATAATATTGTTTGCTGCATACACCACCTTCAACAGTTCAATATATAGACCCTACTAAATATATATTGGTATTTATTACTGTTTCAATTAACCGATAAATCACTTGACTCATAGCTGTGCAGACCTAATGGAAAACAGCCCAACTCATTTAACACTTGAAACATACACCCATTTAATACAAATATTCAGCAGAGACTTGTGGTGAAATGTCTTTTATTAACCAGATTAGGACAAGTGTGCCCTGTGGTCCAGACAACACTTGATCTCCTCCTCCCCCTTTTAACATTTCCCTAGGATCCTACTTGCCAAATACACAAATGATTCTACAGCACCATTGCATCATGGGAAGAATGGATGGTATCCCACAATACACTGTAGTGCAGCAACAGCAAAAGGAATTCAATGTTAACGATAATTTAGCAAAATTTGAAGCAAGTTTCCGGTGTTAGTTGCTTCTGACACTGATATGGTTGCATTCCCCTGGTACTGCTAGTATCTTGCCTTCAAACTGACTAAAACATGATGGAAAACAAAGTGACTAAACTAACTAAAACATGATGGAAATCGAAGTGACTAAACTGACTAAAACATGATGTTTGGTTTGGTGGGTGAAATTGTAATACAGCTACTGTGGTGGCTATAAGTCTTGGGATGGTTTTGACAGGGTAATGTAAATAAGCCACTCCCCCGATCAATATTGAATCCTACATTTTTGGTCACATGTGCATAGTGGCACCCAACATTGATTGGTGGGGAAGGGGAGGATTAGGGTGTTAGGAAAAGGTATAGGCTTGACACCAAAAAGAAACCTCCATTTCATCACATTACAAATTACGTAAATAGGGCCATAATAAAGTGTACGTTTTCCATAAGTGGCCCAACCCATTTTAACCATGCTTGATGTTTCTGTTGTAATACCTTCTTTTGTATAAAGCTGAACTAAACACCAGCAATGCATCATGGGTATATTTTTGAACCCATCTGGGCCACATATAACCAGGTCAGGTCTGTCATACTTGAATTACCAGCTTTTAATTTGCAACAGCCAGTGGTTATGACGGACATAGTACGCATTGGTTTACAGCAAACCGCTAAAGTGGAAGTTAAAACCCTGTTTCAACAAGTAAACTAAACTATTTACTGTTGGAATGTCTGTCAAGAGATCCTTGTGGGGGTGGAAAAAGGTAAAGGATGAAATAAGGGAATTTCTTGATTATATGAGCATTTCTGGAAAGAACCAAACTGTAGGACGTTAAGCAAATAGCCTCTGTGGGTGATATGATGAGATATTGCATTTATTTCTTCTTGCACAGTCTTATTTGTATTTAAAGAAAATTGTTGTGTTTATAATGAGGGATAGGTTATATGAATGACACTCACGGGAGACTTTATTCCATGTATGATGCACCATTCTCAAAAGTGGTCTATTTTTTGTTTTCTTCCAATTGAGTGACTTTTGTTTGTGAGTGTTTTCCTGGAGAGTTCTAGACCTAGTCTACATCAGTATAGTTTTGTCATCAGGTTGTAATCCCTGGATCGTAATATCCCGGTTATGACACGATTATAATAAATGATGAGAGCATTCACACTGCCAGCACCTCGTCGTCGTTTCGTCATCACTTCTGATTACACACACCACAGCAATTACGAAGTTCGCAGAGTAAACACGATACAATGACGAAATGAGTACACACTTGTAATTTTCATCCGCAATTACGATACGATCATGCTTTGAACCGGTCCGATGGAAATTTTCATCATTCGCGACTGATGACACGATTGTAGTGTGCTGACGACATTGCGCAGACACACAATACAAATTTCATAATACGATTATGACACGTTCATACATACTCACGATACAACAACGTTTCTGATTGGATCTGGGCCGTTTTGTGCTGGTCATATCCCGGGGGTCATATATTCCGTTTATGACCAGTATGCAGGGCATAAACAAGCTGCGTCACGCAGCATTGGAACCCAATTAACGTGATCCACGATTTGCTAGTGCTGCGTACACACGCATGTCACCGCGCCCATCTCATGCGGAGCGCAAAAGATGAACGTCTTGAAGGCCGTTGACCTGGTGAGCCGAGCTGCTTCCTGCAAGTAGGTCTACTCATTTACTCCCAATATTTGATGAAAAACGGTATGGAAATGTTATTTAAACTTGTAAACCCTTATTATTTTCATTTGTATTGAATTGCTAACAATGTTCAGAATGTTGGGTATGTATGAACGGGGTTCATTCATAGGATTTCGGGCATGATCGTTGGATTTAAACAGCGATCATGCCCTCAATCCTATGAATGAACCCCTAAACCATAATCGACAAGAAAAAACACACACATGTGGACTGGATCCTAATAAAAGAAAGTCCCTATCTACAGAATCAAATTTCATTCATGAATGAATTTGAAACAAGAGAGTCATAAATAATATGTGTACTAAATTTGAGGTTCTTATCTTCATTTGAGTAAAAGGGTAGTACAGAGTCATGTTTAATCATTAGATGATTTTTTTCACATAAAGATGTTGATAGAACAACACAGCACTATCATGAAAATGTATCTTGTTTCATGTGCAAATCATATTTAAATTGCCAGCATCAACTACATACATTGTAAAAATTACTGGGTAAGGGTATGCAACTTTAGGTCAACCATTCCCAAAAGTACTGGGGGTATATGTGACAAGTGCTGGGAGGTTATCATCATTGATATTCTAGTTCAGGCATGCCAAAGAGCTACAGGCACAGGTCATTGGGCCAAAAATAACCAAAGTACTGATACCTTGCTTCTAGCAACGCAATGTTCTATACCTTACATTTAGTCTGTATGCTAAACCTGTAATGTGACAAAGTTAAACTTCAAATCAAGTAATTTTAGACTTCTACGCATATTATGGACCAAGTAAATAAATAGAAATATCATACAGGGGGTTGCTTTAACAGTCTTGGTTCTTTAGATCTAGTAGGAAACAGTGGCTGATAGTAGCTACATATCTATACGCCTACCAAAATCATTTGATGGCAGGTAGAAGCAATTCAAGTGGATTAGTCCTTTTAAAACTCCTGTAAAAATGTCATCATCGAATATTTTCCCACTGAATGGATTAATTTGAATATACGATATAGGCCTATATGTTTTACGGACAACTTGTTCTTCATAATCATCATCATCATGGTCACTGCTGTCCTCCTCCTCATGTTCATCACCATCGTTGCCACTGTCCTCCTCCTCATTGTCGTAGTCATCTTTATTGGACTAATCCAGTTGAAATCCATACACCCCCTGATAGAAGATATGACCTTAATCTCCCACACAGGGAGTATGAATTTCAAATAGGGTTACCTGAATGGGTGACTCCATTTGAAATCATTACCCTGTGTGTGGGAGAATTAAGTCATGTCTTCCATAGGGGGCGTATGGATTTTAACTGGAATAGCCCATTTCGTAAGGGATACAAAATCCTTGCAATTTCATCTGATTACTCCATCAACCTGTCACTCTACTTTTGATGCTGCAAGATGTCCATTTTATTACAGTCTCCCCTCAATTCAACAAGAGTGCCTCCCCCTGGGGATTACACCTGACAACAGGCACCTGTTAATTTTACACAACAGATTAAAATGGCTCTTCAGTAAGGTGCTGTAAATGCTTTGATCATCACTAGTAGGTCCGGGAGTAGGTCATCAATATAAAATTTGCAGACTTGTATGTTTCCAAACAAAGGTAAAAGTATATCTCAAGAACCACTGGATCTAAACCTACTACTATGCATGTTTAGACTTGATTGAATGGATTCTGTTTAGATTTGAATATGAACATTAAAATGATTTACTTCCCTGTCTGTCCTCTAACCCCTATTTTATCGCTAAATTGCTTGAATTTATCACTGATTTAATACAGTGCAGGATGTCTTGAATTTATCACTGATTACAGGGTGTCTTGGAATAGAATGAATAGTATCCATGGTGGCAGTTTATATTTACATGGTATTTTCGCATCTCAATGATGCCGACTTCTCAGTGCCAGAAGTGGGCAAGTGCAATAGCTGCCAAGTGAAGCTGCCATGTGTAGATGAGTACAATATACTGTGTGTAATTTACGAAAAATGTTCACAGGGCAGCTATTGCACTTAGTCTTACCCACTTCTGGCACTGAGCAGTTGATGTCCACTCCACACTTTGCATGTCACAAGCTTCATCTTATTTTATTTAAAAGGTGCCATAAATTGCTTGCTCCTCCCTTTCAACCTGCCAAAAATTGCTTGCACCTTTTGGTTTTCCAAAATTTCTTGCCCCAAAATTTTACCTTCCCTCCTGGCTCATAATTATTGCACAGCCCCTAATACATTGCAATTTAACATACTATTAGCGCTGGATCATCAGTTAATTGAGAGGTTTGTGGAGGATTTAAAAAAATAAAATGCAAGGTAACAATAGCCCATTTAGGAATGACTATGCCAAGCACAGATATAGGCAACAGGGCACTATATTAGTAATCCTTATGGGCCAATCAGTGGTTCACATCAGCTCAGGTGAGAGAGTGACAAGAAGCTTCTGCGAAATCGTAATCCCAAAAGATGTTGATGTACAGGGCTCTTGAAGGGCTGAGCTCCATACAATGAGTCACACAGCGTGACCTTATTTTGTAAACTGTAAGAAGTATTTAAATAACGGCATGGGTGTTGATGGCTTGGAATACCAGGAGGTATTGAAGGGGCACTTGATTATAATAATAAACATCATCACATATCAAAACAACATGTATGGAGTCTACATCTAACCTAGCTGCACATTTTGCACAGGGGTTGATGTACATAGACCGCTCGATCACTTGTTCAAAAAAGTTCAAAAAAAGATAACTAAGTCGAAGCCAACCAATTTGCATGTACTATGTGAACGATAATTGTACAAGGATTACTTAGCGACTTCAAAATTTGAAGAAAAAATTAAGCCTTCGGCTTAAAAAATCCGGAAAAACTTGAAAATTTATGAAAATTCAGCTCAAAATCCAAGATGGCGGCCATAAAGTGAAAATTGTCAGAAGAAGAAAACTAAATCGAAGCCAAGCCATTAACATGTCTCACATGATAGGTAATTGCATACAGATTAATTGGGGACTTTAAAAAATGAAGAAAAAATTGGTCTTTGGTTTCAAAATGCACAAAATGGCAAAAATCCAAAATGGCGGATATACGAACAAATGATCAGGGCCAACACCTGTGTTTGCACTGATCTAAATTATAGCTTTCCATGAGTTAACCACAGAATGAAAGCATTGTAAGTAAGTTTTGTGACCAGGATTTGAACACAGGACCTCTGGCCCTACCATGGAAATATCATCAAGGAAGTGTATGTAGTAGATAAAAGGTGAGAAACAGACCATTACCATAGATAATCGGTGTCTTGTTGAGGTATGGTGAGCATGTTAGTCGCTCGAAGGCGAGACCCGAAGGGTCGAGCCTTCCGAGCGACTAACATGCGAACATGCGAACATGCTGAGAATTTGAAAGTTGAACCATAAATATAACACATTGTCAAGAAATTTGGACCCATTGATATACAAAAATTCAAATTTTCTCAAATTATTTTGGCTAGATTAAGGCAAAATTCGGCTATTTTTCGAGATACTTGAAAATTTTTTGAAAAAAGGACCCATTCATATACCACAATTGGCTTAGAAAAAGGGGTCATTGATACACCAAAATGCCAAAAATGCTACCCATATTTGCATCACATCTCCGTATGGTCATTTGTAGTAAGTACCCCCTCCCATGGATTTCTGATCCTGAGATATTTTACAATTCCCTCACCTCTCGACCACTGACATGAAATAATACATGTATCAGGTTGATGTTTTTGTATTATATAACACAAATCAACCTCTAAACCCAAATAGTCATTGAAATTTGGGCTATATATAGCAAAATCCTCTGATAAAGTATGCTATACCACCTACACAACTTTTCCTGCATAGATTGGGTTTCTCAGTTGAAATCCACACTCCCCCTGTGGAAGGTTTTAGAAATATATCTTCCACAGGGGGTGTATGAGTTTCAAATGGAATTAGCACATTAACCAATTCTACTTGAAACTTTCTCAGTGGGTGTATGAAATTTAAATGGAGCTGCTTAATGTGTTCGTTCCATCTGTAATTTATACTTCCCCTGTGGAAGATATTTCAAAAAATCTTCTATAAGGGGAATGTGGATTTCAATTTGAATAGCATATTTTCACAAGAGCGTTCCTTTAGATGTCACAGTAAATAGACACAAACAAAAGGACATGTTTGACATCTCTGTAACCCAATATTCCTGCAGTACCTTTTAGAAGGATAGCCTACAAAACCCATCTATTACCCTCCAAGAAGAGGAGGTATGATTAAAAAGGGGTCAAACCAACTGCATATTAGCATGGTTTAGGGCAAGATGGCCATATCTGCAATAGCTTCCACAAGTCGTATTTGTTGAAATGTGTACAATATAGAATGCAGAAAATGACAAAATGTCTACATGGCAGCTATTGCAGATAGGGCTTTCTGGGACTAATCCCTTTATTAATTACTACACTGATAAATGTGTAGATGCTTGATGCCTTGGATAACATAAAACCATGAAGATATCTTACCCTTCCCAGAATCCTTTGCAACATAATACATCATCACATTTCATCAAATGACACTCTTATGTACAACGTTCCACTTGTTTTCAGGTTGAAAATAGACTGGTTAAACATGGGTCGATAATAAACATAATGGGCAAGCTCTGGATGTGCTCTGTTCATTGAGGCACCTTTCGTCATATCAAACCATGTTGCACTGGATAGCAAATCAGTATTATTTAAATTGAAGAAATGCATTGTGGGAAGTGTAAGATATCTGCTCTGGCATGAAGCTAAATGAAGTCATTTTCTCTACTTTTACAAAGCAGATACCTAGCAGTCACTCAGTGCACTAGCGGCACATATCTTGCATAACTGTGCCCAGTACAAAAGGCATGTTGGATGGGAAAGAGCCTCCAAGGATTAGAGCTTCCAAGTGTAGAAATTAAATCCCAAATTCCAACAAGAGAATTGGTGTGAACTTGGAGAAAGCGTTGATGAACACAATTGAATGTGGAGTGAGTAACGTTTGCGACTCTCAATCAAACATCCATTTGAATCCTTTAGAATGTCGCTAGTTTCTTGAGTACATTTGGAGGATACTTGGGTAAAACTTTAGGGGATTTGCGATGTGTTGAACCTCAGAGTCCATTCAGTGTAAAACTGGTGTGTGTCTTCGCATACAGCCAGAAGCTCGCTCTAAGGTTCAGATTCCTTGGGAGATCCAATTTTCCATGTAGTAAATGTAAAAGTGTGCCGATCATAACTGACACTGTACTTAGGCTATCTTAATTAAATCCTGTGTCTCAAAGCTTGTCAGAAATTGAAGACCTAATGCAGTGTTTTTTACTGTACTTTTTTATTTTAATTTTTTTATGTGTCAGTACAGGATTTCTGACAAGTATTGTGTACAAAAAATATCCAATGTTGCAAATGTTGGATTAGCAGACAAAAAAGTCACTGCTTATGTGTACCCCCAGGGTGGTGAATTATAGAGGGGGGCAAAGATTTTTGGCAGGCCAAAAGGGAGGGGCAAGCATCTTTTGGCAGGGGGTCAAGCAATTTTTGGCAGGTTGAAAGGGGGGAAACGATTTTTGGTACAGATATTTTTGGCACCGTTTCTATATTATGCCCTAAAAAGGTGTGGGAAAACATTAGGAACACATTCAAATATGCAAAATTTCCTGCTTGCTGCGCTTGCATTATTATATGATAAGACAATTTAAGGGATCTAAAATGAGCGTTTATTGCGTTTCGACAGTATTTTTTGTGGGACATGAGAGCACTTCAGACCTATCGAATTTCATTCTGAATACGAAGCATGTCTTTCTGATATCAAATAATTTTCATTTTTTGAAAATCACAATATAATACAAATTTTATGACAAATTATAAAAATTTGATATTTTTCAAATAAAGTATATAACATTCCTCGAAGTAAATTATATAAATCTAATGATATATTCTTAAAGTGTATGTAGCAGGGAGGAAAAGCTGACGGTCAATTGAAAATTTTGACCTTTCATATTGAAGATATGGATTTTTTTTCCAAAAAGACCTAATTTTTTTTGGTGTTTTGGGAAAAAATCCATATCTTCAATAAAAAGGTCCAAATTTTCAATTGATCGTCGGCTTTTCATCCCACCTACATACACTTTAAGTATAAATCATCAGATTTATAAAGTTTACTTCAAGTACTGTTAAATATCAAAATATCAATTTTAATGATTTGCCATAAAATGTGTATTAAATTGCAATTTCAAAAATCAAAATTATTTGATATCAGAATGACATTCTTCGTATTCAGAATGCAATTCGATATGTCTGCTGTGCTCTAATGTCCCAAAATAAATACTGTCCAAACGTTCATACCCCAGACCTTAAGGTTTTAAATTCAGGTTCCTCAAAATTTGCATGTGTAAGTAAGGGGGGCAAAGATTTTTGACACATCAAAAGGTGGGGGGGCAAAGACTTTTGACATGGCCAGGGGGCGCAAACAATTTTGGCAGACCATTTTGAGAATTCACCACGACAGGGTTACACATAATTATTGCATCACCCCTAAACATCAAGTACCAATTTCAAGAATCTAACTGTACACAAAAAGTCAAACAAAAAGTACTTCAAATGACTGAAATCTTATACCGCACTCACCTTAGGCACCGGACGTGGTACATCCATCATGTCGCACAGTTGATTGCGTAGAGGGCGCACCGTTTCAACCGGCTCATCCCTAGAGAAAGCGACACAGACAAAAAGAAGAAAATAATGTTTGATAAGTAATTAGCATCGGGAACACACCTGCACAAGGGGTTTGTAACACAGTTTTAATAAAGACGACATGACTCCAACCTCATTTCTGTATGGTCATGTTGACAGATGATGACCGAGTTATTCATGTAATGAATTTTGGATATTTTTACACAGCCGTGACGTTAGTTGGTCAAAACCATCATTGACCATGCCCCTACATGTCACATGAAACTCGTGGGGTCAAAGGTCATGCAGGGGCCATAGGGGTCAAAAACGTGATTTCAACTCAAAATGCTTCTTCTCCCACAGATTACGTATGACGGTGACCCCACATGCACACATGCATTGCTATTACCCAGTGTCTATGGGGTCCTCACAGATTTAGGGTCAAAGGTCATTAAGGGGTCATTTCCGGTATAAAACGAAAAACATTCAAACATTTTTATTTGCTAAGAAAAACATAGGACAGTAACGGTATGTTCACACATAAATTATAGTTACCCTGTGTATATGTGGTATTTTTTATTTAGGGTCAAAGGTCATTAAGGGCCACTTCCGGTATAAAACGAAATACCTTTAAAATGCTTCTTCTCCCACAAATTACGTGGGACAGTGACACCACTTGCACACATGCATTGTTATTACCCAGTGTCTATGGGGTCCTCACAGATTTGGGGTCAAAGGTCATTAAGGGTCACTTCGGTTTAAAACGAAAATACTTCAAAAATTTTTATTTGCTAAGGAAAACATAGGACAGTAACGGTATGTTCACACATGAATTGTGATTACCCAATTCATACGTGGTATTTTTTTATTTGGGGTCAAAGGTCATTAAGGGGTCACTTCCGGTCTGAGACGAAAAACCTTCAAAATGCCTCTTCTGCCACAAATAACATAGCAAAGTGGTGCCACGTGCACCCATGCATTGGCATTAGCCAATGTCTATGGGCGTTTTCATATATTTTGGGGTCAAAGGTCATTAGGGGTCACAACACGGCTGTGTTCGTGGTCTTAGACCACAGCTAAGTCTAGTTGTATTTATTTTTGTATGGGATGGGATAAGCCATAAGTAATACTTTTTCTTTCTATTGTCATATGAGTCAGGTAAATAAATTTTATTAATACTTTTTCTGAGATACTCGCTCTAAAATATTTTGTGTGTTGACCCCCGCACAAATTGTTGCAACTTTAAGAAAGAATACTAGGATAGAACTATTTCCATTCGCAAGAAAAACCACCCTGCTTGAAGCCGAAGGTGAGCTGGAGCCATCTTAGATGTATATAGCAACATACAGGCATTCAGATATACTCGGGAGGGGGGGGGGGTGGAAGAAGGGGCACTTAACTTTAATTTTGTTAGGGCTGTGCGGCAGAGAGCACCAAACTTTGAGAAACTGATTTTTGGGCAAAATGGGGGCTTCTTGAAATGAAATTTCAACATATTGTCTCTTGCTTCCATGGGTCTAGTGAGCTCAAATTGGGCCAAATTATAGCCTGTGGAGCTAAGAAATTCCAAATTTTTCCAAATTTGAGCTAAGACTGAGCTGCAATTTTGCCTTTTGGGAGTTTTACGCAAAGTGAAGCTAACAAACTGGATTGTGACCTCCAATTGTGGATCTTTGGAAATGCTGGAGAGCCTGAAAAGGAAAATTACCACTGCACATACCCATACCACATTTACGTGTGAGTGCTACTGGTACTCCCAATAATTATATTTAAATAAAATTGATTATTTCACTATAGGGGAGATGTATTTAACAATAGTCAATATATTGGATAGAGTTGAAATAGTTAACCAATAGAGAGAACAAAGCACTTGGTCAGATCTTCTATACAGTATGAAGTCAGGGTTGCCAAACCTGCGATTTGGTAGCCCAATTGGGCAACTTTTGAAGATTTTCCCTGAGACTTGACGACAATTTTCTGTCCCATACAAACCAATGGTAAAAGTATAAAATTGGGTGATTTTTTGACATTGATGCATGTGACTTTCAGTAGTATCATGTCCCATGGAGTCTCTACTTAACATACATGAAGTAACATTTATTCAAAAACAAAAAATAAGTACAATACGCAAATTAAATGTATGTGTTTAAAACGATTGCAAATTACTTTTTAATGATGTCATGTTGTCTCCCAACAATGCTTACTTGTTGTAATTCTTTATACCTTTAAAGTACAGAAATATGACTTAATTTACCAATCTTTACTCTTCAAGAAAATCAGACCATCTTATGAATAACCTGCATATTCACCTCTTACTCTTTAAGTCACTTAACTTTGTAACATTAGGTCACATTGCCTGGTAAATTTCTGGGATTTGGGAATGCCTTGCCGGCCAAGCAACATATAAATGTACCAGTACCAGTACCAGTATACAATATATAATATTCTGAAATATCTGAATTTGTGTGTACTTTCAGACATCATGGTTCGACCCAAGCGTCAATGGGATTTACTAATGGATCCTGTATGCAAGTACTGCACAAGAAGATTATTGGAAACATTCCTTGTTACATATCCCATCTACGCAGCCATGAGCTGAGTATCAAGCCTTATTGGTATAGCAATCCAAACCTGAAACCAAAGGCAGGATGTGTGAAGCCACAAATCAGAAGACTTTCTAAGAGAAGATCTGAAGATTGCCAACCATCAATGAGGGATTCAGGCCACAAGGAAACAAAAAAACATAAGAATGAAGATATGTTTCTGTGTCAGTTTTGTGACAAGAAGTTCAAGTCCTTATCTGCTAAGTGTCGACATGAATTTACTCATTCAAAAGATGGCAGATACAAATGTAGGTATTGTATCCAGACCTTTGGAAACTTGGGTGACAAGAAACAACATGAAATGACACACACGGGAAAGAATCGTTACCAATGCAGCTATTGCAACAAGGCTTTTCCATCACCAAGTCTAAAGAAACAACATGAATTGATTCATACAGGAGAGAAACCCCATCAATGTAGCTATTGCAATAAATCATTTAGGCAACTGGGAAACAAGAATCAACATGAATTGATTCATACAGGAGAGAAACCCCATATATGCAGTTATTGTAACACATCATTCAGCACATCGGGAAGCAAGAAAGAGCATGAAAAGATTCATACAGGAGAGAAACCCCATAAATGCAGCTATTGTAACAAATTATTTAGCCGATTGGGAAACAAGAAAAGCCATGAAATGATTCATACAGGACAGAAACGTCATAAATGTAGTCATTGTAACAAATCATTCAGTGAATTGGGAAGCAAGAATCAACATGAAATGATTCATACAGGAGAGAAACTTTATCAATGCAGTTACTGTAAGCAATCATTCCGTCACTTGGGTAACAAGAATAGGCATGAAGGAATGCATACAGGAGTGAAACCTCACAAATGCAGTTATTGTAAGACATCATTCCGCACATCGGATGAAAAAAAACGGCATGAAATGATTCACACAGGAGAGAAACCTCATAAATGTAGCTATTGTGACAAATCATTCAGCCGATTAGGAAGCAAGAAACAGCATGAAATGATCCACACAGGAGAAAAACCTCATCAATGCAGCTATTGTAACAAAACATTTAACCGATTGGGACACAAGAAATTGCATGAAAAGATTCACACAGGGGAGAAACCTCATCAATGCAGCTATTGCAACAAATCATTTAGCCAATTGGGAAACAAGAAAGAGCATGTAAAGATTCATAAAGGAGAGAAACCTCATAAATGTAGTTACTGTGACAAATCATTCAGCCGATGGGGAAACAAGAATCAACACGAAAAGATCCACACAAGAGAGAAACTCATGTAGCTATGAAGCAAGATCCTAATAAAAGGAGTTATAAGGGACATGTGATATAAAAGGAGTTATGAAGGGACATGTGAATTCTTCTTGGAACTGTGCCACTCAGTGAAAAAAAGCAATAATTGTGTCAATTCCCAAATCCAGTCTCCCTAATGTTGATATATCAGACAATTTAGTTAATAATCTATTGCATTATCATATAACTTGTAGTACTGTCATTATTGTTATTATTATTATCATCATTATTTTCAAATATTGATATTATTGATATTATTTTGTTATGCATGTAAAATTCTTGATGTGAATAAACTTAAATTGAATTGATGTTTTTATCACCAGTGTGCGGGGTAGCATAGATGAAATTGAATTTTGTTCAGGGGTGGGGCAATATAGTCTGTGAGTGTATTAAGTGGTGCATGTGGGGGTGGGGTGTGTGAGTGGATGGGTGTGGCAGTTACAGTACTGTGTAAACATTTATGGTGCAAGTGTTGCCAGATAAATGCATGCATAAAACTCGAGAGCTGTGGTATTATATTTATGGTGCTCGAGGGGGTGTAAATAACATACGCCAGTGTGTTTCTTATTTATCATGTTAATATTTTAATATTAAAATAATTGATCTTATTAGGATCTTATAGGAAATGTGTCTGTTCGCATTAAACGGCTTAGTTTAATGTTAATCATGTATGAATGAAGCCAACGTTTACATTGCACTTAATGAAGATACAGATGTGATCGCCTAAGACTAATTAAGATTAGAAAAAGTATGCCTAAACACCAATAAACTTTGTTCGCAGTGCCAAAAAGTATACATTATGTAATGTGAGTAACTGTGAGTACATTGATACATAAACAATACCCAACTGACACCTTTTTGTCCCGTAAGTCAAATATGAAATAGAAAATGTAGGCCCTACACTGCACAAACAGTGTTTAGCATTTAAACAGTTTTCTAAATACATTCTTGCCTTCACTTTGAATTTTAAGAATAGTGATGGATAATGTTTAGCCATTGAACATTGATGTGTTAGGAATTTGATACGTAAATGTTAAGTGTCTAAACATGTTTACAAAGTGATGGCAATGATGCGTTCAATGGCTAAACATAGTTTTTGTGTATCAATATCAATAATCTAGAAAGATGCAATAGGAATGATTTCAATAAGGAAATATACATTCAGAACATCCTTAAAGCCTTAATGTACAATCTTTTTTCAGAATATACCATTATTTTTTTTCAAAACCGATTTTTTGGCATATTTGTAATACTTACACAATGTTCCAACTTAAATCTATGAGCAAACTGTCAAATTCACCTTATTTGGAGTAAAAGCCAGTTTGGTTGCGCTCCCGCCACATGTGGAGGGAGGAGCGTAACCAAACTGGCTGTGTAGGAGACTAACTCTGAGGCCGCACTCAGCGTCCTAATCCAAAAAGTGCGAGATATTTCGAGTGAAAGAGGTGAAGTTTATGATGCTGTTTCTTTTCAAATTCTCAATGTTTTTCGCATCCAAATGTATTGGGAACTTTTATAATCAATTGTATATTATCATTTTGGAAGAAGTTCTAATTATTATATGCACACAAGCTGGGTATCAGTTGTTTTTCCATTAATTTATCGAAAGTAAAGTCTTTCTATCAATTTGCTTAATTACTTTGCGTGCGTACATACATGTACTACAAAATTGCAAAACCAAATCTAGTAAATGAATCGAAACAACATTTTTTTGCGCTAAATGAAGTAAATTTGTGACAATCCAGCACAACTGAGCCCTGAAGTCGCCAATCATCATTTTTGAGATATTGAACCAAAATATTCTGCTTGAAATTAGCTTTAAAATGATGTATATCATGTCTATAGTACATTTAAGTAGTGAAAAATCAATAAAACAGTCAATAAATCCTTTGTTTCCTATTGTTTATTGTTAAGTTCAATGGAGCATATCTCAATGCACTGGCGACATCCGCGCTCAGTTGTGGTGGATGGTCACATTTAATCTTAGTATGTTTTAATCTCAATTGAGGGAAGTAATTTGCCTAGTCTTTGCATGGAAGCCAGTCGCATTACATGTAATAGATCCATATCCATATTAAAGTGGTTTGTCCAGCTAATATGAATAAAATGAATGAACACGCTGTGCCCTGATGATATAGCTCAATCCGCCCCATTCATGAATACAAAATACCTAATAATAAAGTCGCCTAATTGTACAACTATGGGGGTCAATCGCACAACTTCATGAATATTGATTGGCAATATTTTCCAATATGTCAGTACTCAAATTGGACACAATAGATGAATGAAAGCTTCAGTCCATTGACCAAGATCATGTAGCAGAAAAGTCACTAAAAGTGTATATGCCTACCTATCTTGTCATGTCTTTACTTTAAATCATTTATATATTAGAGTTCATGAAACTCACTCAATGTTTTTCTTGATCTCCACAAGGCATTTGGTAATCTGTTGATGTAAAAGTGACTTTATAAAATGGAGGGAATTCCCAGCTGCCTACCAAACCATGGCATCACAGGAAAACTGTGTCTGAATACTGAGTGATGTAACTAGATTAAATAAGTCATGAGAAAACAAAATGGGCTGTTCCATTTGATAGCTATGCTCCTCCTGTGGAAAACATCACCTTAATCTTCCACAGTGTAGATTTCAAATGAAGTATCCCATTTGTTTCCTTGTTTTATTTCTTCTTTATAAGTTAAAAGACACAGATGGTCTTGTCTAAGGTTGTTGAGAGGCTTCCATTTAAGTTTTCGCCAGTTAAATAAGACAGTGTCCTGACTGGAACTTTAAGAATTGGCCCTCCCAGCCCTGTTTTGGAGACGTTCAATCCTATTCAGAAATGTGCTATTACAATTTCCCCACACTGTATCACAAAAAGTAAATCTTGGAAGAATAAAAATGTAAATATGAGGTTGTTTGAACATTTTGAGCCAAATTCCATTTGTTGCTATTCTCTCAAAATCGGTCATTTTCAAGTTTTAAATTCCCCACACGGTATCACAATAAGTAAATCTTGGAAGAATAAGAGCTTTATAAATTGTATTCATGTGGTTAGCAGATAGCCATTCCCTGATTCTGTATAATATACCAATGTATTTAGAAACTGTTACACAAGTTTGGTTAATTTGCGCTTCCCATTTTAGATTTTAGTCGAGGATGACTCGCAATTTGCATGATACATTTTCAAGTTGTTCATTACTCATGTAAAGACTGAGCTCATCATTAAAACAATGTGTACAGAAAAGCATGGCTTTTGTCTTCTTAGCATTTAAGGTCAATTTGTTCATTTCTATCCACAATGTAATTCTTTTAAGATCATCATTAAGATGCACATTGATCTCATTAATATTTTTTGATGAGCGAAAAAATAGCAGTGTCGTCAGCATAGAGCGTGATTTTGGTATCACTGGCCACAGTTAAAGGCTGATCATTGAAGTACATCGTGAATAGAAGTGGACCCAAAATTGTCCCTTGAGGAACACCAAAGTGGACACATTTGAATGCAGAAATAGTATTACCAATCTTAGTTGCCTGCTCTCTGTCACTAAGATAATATTTAAACCAAACCAGCTCCAGACACATAATTCCAAAAGATGTAAGCTTTTGAAGAAGAATGGCATGATTGACCGTGTCAAAAGCCTTTTTTAGGTCAATAAAGACCCCTCCAACAAAATGGCCAGCATCAATGTTCTGGAGGATGTATTCTGAAACATTGATCAAAGTTGTAAGTGTGGAATGTTTGGGTCTGAATCTAAACCAGTTGTTTTCTTTATATCTAGAGACTTGAGACACTTAAAAACCTGCTCCTCAGTTATCATGGACAAATGGAAAAAAGATCACCCTTAAAACTAGAATAATCATCATCAACATTGTCAAACTTTTCTGCTAATTTTTCACCAACAGAAGAAATTAATTGTTCATAGCACCATAATTCCATCCTTCGTTTTAAGGGCTCTGGAATGAGTGTTTCGATAGTATTTTGGTGGGACATGAGACATATATCGAATTGCATTCTGAATGTCCTTCTGATACCTAATAATTTTCATTTTTTGAAATTCACGATATAATACAAATTTTATGACAAATTTATTAAAATTTGATATTTTTTCAATTTTTGATAAATAACAGTCCTCGAAGTAAACTTTATAAATCTAATGATACGTACTTAAAGTGTATGTAGCTGTGAGGAAAATCCGACGATCAATTGAACCATATCTTCAATCCGAAAGGTCAAAATTTTCAATTGATCATCTGCTTGTAATTCCAGCTACATACACTTTGAGTACATATCATCAGATTTACATTTAAAATAGACTTGGTGATTTATTAAAGCATTATTCAGATTATAAAGTTTACTTCGAGGACTGTTATATATCAAAAATATCAATTTTTAATGATTTGCCATAAAATGTGTATTTAAAAAATCTAAATTATTTGATATCAGAAGGGCATTCTCCGTATTCAGAATGCAATTCGATATGTCTGATGTGCTCTCATGTCCCACAATAAATACTGTCCAAACGCTCTTGGTTTTTTTGTTTCATTTAGTTTTTGCTGACGACCCTTGGATTTCAATTTCCATTAAGGTAACCCCATTTGAAATTCACACCACCTGTGTGGAAGATTAAGGTCATGTCTTCCATAGGGCGTGTGGATTTCAACTGGAATAACCCAGTGCAATTTTCAACATCATCAGGATACAGTCTTACATGGCTAGCTCAACTAACATGGCTATGTATTTGTGTTGATGATGAGTTATGAAGCATTGAATTCAGTGTTTTAAAGGGGTACTACACCTGCCCAATTGTGTGCCTATTTTTGCATTTTTCTCAAAAATTATAGCGCATTGGTAACAATGTGTATATTATAGGGGCAAAGACTACAACTACTGACTGGAAATTTTATTTCAGCACAGACAACAGTTGTGGAATTACAGTCAAAAATGAGGGAAAACCAATATTTGATCAATAAATCAATAACTACTTGTAGTTGTAGTTGCTAAATTTAGTTGTAGTTTAGAACTCAGTTGTAGTTGCTGAATTTTCAGTGCAGTAGTTGTAGTCCTTGCAGCCCCTATAATATACATATCTTACTTGTCACCAATGTGCTATAATTTTTGAGAAAAATGCAAAAATGGGCACAAAATTGGGCAGGGGTGTAGTACCCCCTTAATGGTGAAACATTTCAGTACAAGGTGCAGCCTGGGTTGCCAGGCAGTGGTATAAGTCTCATCATCATCATCATCATAAACGCTTCTCGTCAGCAGTTTAATATAGCGCCATCAATATAGTTTCTCCAAGTAGGTCTCTCTCTCGAAAGTTCAGTCGCTTTCTTTATGGTTAAGTCTTCTTTGATTTCTTTCAGCTCTTTTGGAATTGCTGATTTCCATCCACGTAGTTTTTGGTTTCCTTCTTGGTCGTTTTACCACAACTCCATAAAAGCACTGAAAACTGGATGTTTGTGAGGTTTTACCCAAATTTAGAACATAAATGACTCAAGTAGACGTTAGATCACTTGAAAGAAAAAAAACCTTCCTGTTCTTACTGACTGATCAATAAATGGTCACGAATCCCATTGTTATTCAAATTGAACTTCAACCCCTTTATAATTGCTAAATAAGAGGAAAATTACTTCAAAATTACTGCAGTGGCCTGACACTTCCAAAAGTAGCCAAATTTTAGGCAAGTTGTGGCATGGTTTTCTGAAGCACAGCAAGCGATCTCTTGCCCAATGATCCATCTAAGTCACAGGATTGGCATTACTGATTGAATGTATGCACAAAGGAATCTTGCTACCAAACCGAGGAACCGAGGTTCTCCCCGCAAACTCATGCGCAAAAAGTGCATTTTATTTCTTACACTTTTCTAGCAACAAGCGAGAAGGTGTACGCACACACAACACACATTTTGCGCGTAGAACCTCGTTTTGAGATGATCGTGTAAAGGCTCAAAAGAGCACTTTCTAATCTGAGTTTGCATGCTCTCAATTTTTAAATCACAAAAATTATCAAAACTCAGTTTTTTTTTTTTATGTTTGCTACAGCTAAAAGCTGTGTATTAACCCTAACAGATGTTTTTATTAAAGTGTTCATTGATGTTTTTAAGAACGTTGATCACCATTTTTAACCCCTCCCTAATAAAACTACTTTGGCCCAGGGATATATCCATCTTTTGGCTTCATAAACAAGTCAACCTATATCTTGGTTTGCTTTTTTAGTGACATTTTGTTTATGGTTTAATTGATTGGTATTTCCAGATGAACTTGGCAATCCATCTATTGCATGTTTCCTATTGGTTTATCCTGACAATTAATAACACAATGAAATCAGAGGGGCATAGAGGTAGAGTGCAGACATAATAATCCATCTATGTCTTGTCTGTGTGAGCAACTTGATAGAGACCTTTTAACTAGTTTTGCTCATTGGGCTATTTCAGTTAAAATCTACACTCCCTCTGTGGAAGATTTTGCAAATATCATCCATAGGGGGAGTATTAATTTTAAATGGAATTAGCATATTAACCAATTCTATTTGAAACCCACTCTCCCTCTGTGGAAGATTCAAGTTGAATTTGTTTTCAGAGGGTGTATGAAATTCAAATAGAGCAGCTTAATATATATATTCCATTTGAAATTCATACTCCCACTTTGGAAGATATTTGCAAGGGGAGTGACAGTTTCTATGTCACAAACTGTTTCACACCTGCAGTAAACATTATACAAATACAACATGTTTTATTTCGGGAAAGTAGTCAAAACTACTGGTCCCTCGGTGTTGGATGATTTGACTACTTCCCACGCGTCAGCGGAGGGAAGTAGTCAAATCATCCAACACCGAGGACCAGTAGTTTTGACTACTTCCCCTCAAAACATGTTGTATTTGTTTACTATACCTCATAAATATTTTCACTATCACGGTAAAATCGTAAAAAATAGGCTACACACCTCAACGTGCCGGCCGGCATGGTATTAAATAAGCTTAATATTTCGCTTACCTGATTTTATTGGAGGATTTCTGTTCAATCACTCTACATTTTGACCTATATTATTCGAATGTTCTTTTTAACATTCCATAAATAACATTTTGTTTCATAAAACGTCAAATTCGCGTGTTATTATCCATCGGTAATCTCGGCAAAATAACTGCAGCAGCCGCCATTTTCACGATAAGCACATCTGCAGAATCGCCGTTGTGTAGCATAATGCTACGTCTGAAGGAACGGTGACGCGCGGGGTCGAGACACCGTGTGGTAGTAGGGGTGCGGAAGTTTTACTACTTCCCGCGAGCGTAATCCCACAGGCGCGGGAAGTAGTCAAAATACCGTGCTCGACGCTGGCGTTATTAACCAATAAGATGTCTGGATTACCTAATAAATATTTATGAGGTATAGTAATAGGCAATTCCAGTTGAAATCCATACACCCCTATGTAAGACATGACCTTAATCTCCCACAGAGGTAGTGTGAATATCAATTTGAGTTTACCTGAATACATGTAGGTGATTCCAGTTGAAATTAAATCTACACCATTTGAGTGGGAGATTAAGGGCATGTCTTTCATAGGGGTGTATGGATTTCAACAGGAATAGTCCATTTAGTAATAAAGCATATCAATACAACACAATTAATAAGCTAAGTGCACAGGCAGACACAAGTGGTTGATCTCTGTCATGATGGTATTAAACTATCAAGTAAAACGCAGTCAATGTAATGTAGCCTGTAATCTAATTAAATAACCCTTTCTTTAAACTATAGCCTAGTATTTAAAGTAAAGCTGCAGTCTGTGGCCCTCACAAACTTTGTGAGCGCTTTAGCGCAAGTTCCCCAGAAGGGCTGGCATCGAGCGTGCTGCGTGCGGTGCAACCTCTCTGGATCATATACTCATTAAAGTAACCAAGCTCAAAAGTGGTGCTAAACCAAGTTTAGTACATATGTCTCATCTCAAGTTCAGGGCCATGTTGGATTTTCGCAGTGACAAATTTGAATCGGTGTGTTTACTCAATTGCACCGCCAGGTGTATGGACAAATGGCCCTTCTTCGCAAGCGATTCGAATCTGCCACTCCAAAATCCAACATGGCGTTACTCTCAACTTGAGATGAGACAGAGAATGCATTATTTGGGTTATTCCATTTGAAATCCACTCTCCACCATCAAAGATTTTGGAAATATCTTCCACAGGGGGTATGAATCTCAAATGGAATTAGCACATTAACCAATTCTATTTGAAACTCACCCTCCCTCTGTGGAAGAGTCAGGTTGAATCTGTCTCAGAGGATGTATGACATTCAAATGGAGCTGCTTCAAATGTTCATTCCATTTATTCCAAAATCTTCCACGGGGGAGAGTAGATTTTAATTTGAATAGCCCATTAAAGGTAGAATGTTACTCCCAAGGCAGCCTTTTTGATATTATATGCATCATTCTTTAAGCTCCCTCTTTGGAAGTTTCAGGTTGAATCTTTCTCAATGGGTGTATGAAATTCAAATGGAACAGCTTAATGTGTTCATTCCATTTGAATATCATACTCCCCCGTAGAAGATATTTCCAAAATCTTCCACAGGGGAAAGTAGATTTCAATGAAGATATTTAAATATTGCAATATTTGTCGAAGACGACTTGTATTTCTTTAATTAAAACCAAACAAGTGTCATTGTTACTTTTCCATACTATGACCCAGATCTTAATTAGCTTGATTCAGGCATTGTTTTTTGCGGGGCACAAGAGACTATTTCGGTCATTGTTTACATCATTTACATTGCTCTGTACGTGTGAGAGTGATTTATGACTCTTTTTGATGACTCAACAACTCTTATTATATTCATAGTCATTGGTCATCTTCTCAAGGAAATCATTCTACAGCCCAATATGTCACTCTCTCCACATGGATGTCGGCTGCAGACAACAAGTTTATATTTTTTTTAATTCAAAAATTTCAGATTTGTAAATTTTCATGCACATATTTGGAATCAGCATGAAAAATGCATTAAAATGAGTACAAAGAAGTCCAGTATTGGTTCAGTGGTTCTTAAGACAGCTTTTGATATTTTGAAAATGGTTAGCATGCAGAGTATTAATTTATTAGATACTTCAATTAACCCTGTGAGAACTACCTGCCTATTGGTCAAAAAGAAGTTTTCATTATCAATTGGACCAATCAGCAACATTGTTAGAATAATTTCACCACACAAAAAAATTGGGGTGAATTATTTACAAAGCTCCATTCTGATTGGCGATTAAAATGAAGATATCATGTAATTGACCAATCAGAGGCAATATTATATCGGCAGGTACTGCTCAGGGGGTTAACAACAAATTGAAATGAAACTAACGTTGAGTAAAACCTTCCAGAGAATTCGTACAAACTAACAAGTTTGACGATTTCATGCAAGTCGTATCTCGTAATATATTATGTAAGAAAAGTTGCCCACGATCCTGATGACTGTCTCCCTTTCATTAACAAGCACACCATGCATTCATCATGCATGGTGAAATATCACCCCCCTCTGCACACCTCAATGCAAACATACGAGGCGTCTAATTCATTTTGCTTGCGATGTAATCCCACGTTAATTGCTTTGGCATACAAAACAGATGGTTTCTCTGTTCGCACCTAGCATTTGTGAGACATAATGTTTTCGTATCGTCTACATTGTGCAGTCAAGAGTTTAAGTCTGAGTGTGGCATGCAGGCAACTTCTCCATCACACTCTCTTCCTCTATCACACTCTCTTCCTCTATCTTACTCTATTAGGCAATTCCTGTTGAAATCCTTACGCCCCCTTGTCTTACTGACATTAATTGATTAACTGTGCTAAGGACCCCTTGATTAAGGACATGAAATACCCTCAATATTCCACACAGGGAGTGTGAATTTCAAATGGATTACATGAAATGGGCAACTCCATTTGAAATCTACACCCCCTGTGTGGGAGATTAAGGTTGTGTCTTCCATAGGGGGTGTAAGGATTTCAACAGGAATAGCCCATTATCTACTCTCATCATTTATCTTTCTCTCTCTCATCTTCTTTCTCTTATTCATTCATCGATTCATTCGTCTTTCATTTATTCAATCACTCCTGTTCCGTTCATTTGTCTTTCATTCATTCATTTACTTAATTTCCATGATACAATACATTTTACAACAGATGATATCTGGGTCATGAAAGCTTATCAAGGTGTTAGTGCAAGAAGACCTCCATCTGCAATAGCTGCCAGGTGTCATACTCAAATATGTACAATATAGAATGCAGAAATTTGTCAAATGTCTATAGGGCAGCTATAACAAACAGAGCCTTCTTGCACTTACACCTCAATATAACAGAATAGCTGCCAGGTGTCAATATAGAATTCAGAAATTGTTAAATGTCTATAAAGCAGCTATTGCAGACAGGGCTGTCTTGCATTATTAACCCAAATTTTATGGATGAAAATCCTAGAAGTTTGCTGAAGCCAGAATTTATTTTTCACTGAACAGAAAGTCCTATTCAGTGATCCCAGTGCATGTGTAAAAAATTCAAATTGTTTATAAATTGCTTTTTAAAGTGAAGGATGAATCATTCAAATTGTCATTATTGGAAGGAAAAATTTGGCATAAAGCGAAGAAAACAGCAGCATTGAAGAAGTTGAAGCCCCATTCAAATACATGTAGCTAATTTATATACTGTCAGTATATAAATTACAGATTCATTGGAGAAAAGAAATAGCACAAAAGGGTGAAAATTACGGTGGCAAAAAGCAACTTTTCCAGGCATTGTTGACATGTAGCCTTCAGGAAAGAAAGTTTCCTGTTATTGAGACCTAACTTTTGAGATAGTTTGTATGTTTGAAGGTACAAAATTAACCATAAAAAATAGTAAACAAATCTGTTCTGACTTTGACTGACAGATGACGTCAAATGCACACTAGTATTTTTTAATTCAGTCTCCAATTATATGGCTCATATTACAATTCCAATGGTACTGCAGTCTCAAGTGAATTTTGTTTCTTCTTTTTATCTTCCTTTCTTCACTCACTATTTTGAACCAATGGATTTTAATTTAAACAAATGTTTGACATGTTCATATTTTCTTCAAAAGCAGAAAACATCTCCTGCAATTTGCTTTCACAAAAGTTGGCCAACCCTGCAATCATACACTATGGACCACAATAGCCTCATCCCAATGGCACAGTTTAATAACCTCAATTAAACAATCATAGTGCAAAATTTGACCTCAAGTTGCAGAGTATGAGTTTTTCGTACCCAAATTTTCAAAGGTCATTCAATGAATGTACAAATGTATTGGAGTTGAAGAACTGTGTCCTGATAGATGAGCATATTGTGGATCCTAGTGATAGTGCATCCACATCACACACCATCAATAATGGTTTCAATCCAACACACATGGAGCCAATATGTACAGGTATATCATTGGTCCAGAACTATATAAATCCCAGCAATATAAATTACGAGTATGATTAATATCAGCAAAATCATGTTTGTCTGATTCATTCATCCACAAAGGATAGAATATTGCATTGCGAGACATTTCTTGGCAATATTTCATGTCATATTAATGTAGAACACCGATGAAGGCAAAACGGGCTATTCCGAGTGAAATCCATACACCTCCTATGGAAAATGTGACCTTAATCTTCCACACAGGGGGGTGTAGATTTCAAATGGAATCACCCATTCAGGTAACCCCCATTTGAAATTCACACTCCCTGTGATTCAGGTCATGTCTTCCATCTGGGGTGTATGGATTTCATCTGGAATTGCCCAATATGAAATTTAACATTCACCCAAGCTCACATTGTGAACATATGGTTTTAAATAAATAGGAAAAGCTCATCAAATTAATTATATGTATAATTTGGATACCACTGATCAAGAAACAAATTGTCAATTCATAGCATGAATGTCACTGCTTTTGCACTTTTTCACTACAATAACATTTTGAAGTACTATATTTTGAATTTCATTATGAAAAAAATCTTTGACAAATTGTTTTTTGTGATACATTTTTATAATCATTTGCATTTTTCCCAAGTGATCCTAATCATCTTAAGATCCTCTTTGTAAATCTGTGTGTTTCTACTGGGGAAAAGTTGCCGGGTGATGTGGATTGCTCTGGAGTGATACAGGTTAAAGCAATGTGTGATTTGCTTCACAGCGACGCCCTCAATTTTACTCGGATTTCTAGTTTTTGCATAATTATAATGCCCAGTGGTGTACAAAAATACCACGTAAAAGACAAAGCCACTTGCTTTAATAATAACAGTAAAATTTAACTTTTTTTATTAAAACCTGGGGAGACCCGGTTATATTCAGAGTTCACCGATTGAATGCTTGCTAACATGTCCCGTGGATGTCAGCTTATGTGTACACACGTCGAGCGCCATGCTCCATGCAGTATTAGTTACATATAATACGATTGGCGAGTGTAGTACACGCATTGTAGGCGCTGGAATGAAATCGCAATTTTCTTCGATATACCTCAAAATTAAAAGGGGATAATGTGATCAGTGAAAACATTCAAAACAAACATTTAAATAGCAATCTATTCTTTATGCAATTGCTTTAAGTGTTCAGTGGAACTAGATCAGTTCAGTACGATGCAGCATGGACACCCAGCAACTATTAAATGCACCTCAATGATGTTACCGATCGTGCATACAGTGTGACACTTTCTAGGGTCTATGCCATACATCTTCCGCAGTAGAAACACAACAGAGTGACAATTGGCAGGTGAATTGGAAGTTCAGTGTGCTGTTGAAGCAGCCAAATAGTTACCAAAGAGTTTTCAGTACTTCCGATACACACAAAAAGTAATATCAGTGCTTCCGGTACACATTGCAACCCTTACTTTGCCCTTCAGTAAAGATTGTTCGGATTATATAAGGCAAAATTTTGTTGGCTTTCGTTACTGCGCGTGTCAATAAAATCCCAACTTCTTCCTACCCAGTCACGCATTACATAACGCCCAACTAGCGCAAGCACTGCGCCCAACTGCGTGCATGACTTTCTATATCAATACACAGTGTTAAGAGTCTTATTTTTTTCGCCTTTATATAAGTCAAACAAACTTTAGAGACATGCTGATTGTTAGTGAATTGTTGGTTGGCTGGTATTTTTTTATATTTTTATTGTTTTGTTTTTTTTGCATAACAGATCCAGTGCTTCGCTGAGCTACCATACGCTCCTTTTGAATGTAATAGTGGGCAACAACATGCCTAACATGCAAAGCACCCAGCACAGGCAGATCTTAAAATGAGATGCGAGTTGGCAATCTACGTGGATACAGGACACATTGCCTGTATAAAACTTGCCCAATCATATGTATTACAAAAATAGGAAAATTGGAAACTGTACCCAAAGTTCATCCATGTCATATGATATCTATGTCTTTGGATAGGGGCAAACATAAGTTTCAAATTTTGTACAACTATATCCAAATAGGGCATGAGTATTATTTTACAAGATAATAACACTAATTCTTCCACTGCCTGCAAGTGCTGTGTGCAAAAAAATAAAAAATAACTTTGGCTTAGATTTAAACAAACCCATAAGGATACAAGAATTTCAGCTCAAATGACTTGTAGCGCAACATCCGGGGCACTTCATATAGGATGTCAAATCTGCATTAATGTGGACTTCACATATCCAGATTAATGTGGTCTTGAGTAGTGATGTCATGCAGTAATATTCTGAGTGTTATGGCATTTGAAAGCTACAGTATCACACACAACGGGATGTGCAATAATTATTTTATCTATGCCCCCCTGGGTGGGCAAATTCCAAAATTGCCTGCCAAATAAATGCTTGCCCCCTCGCAGTATGCCCCCCCCCCCCCCAAATTCTCCCTCTCAGCCTGCCAAAAATTAATTGTCATAACAGGTGATATTATAATATCAAAATTTTTCTTTTGTAATTAATTGTTTTTGTGCATTATCAAAATTGGCCATATTTCTGGAATAATAAGCCCAATTTTGCTTATTTTTCTCACATAGCCATTGCAACCGGTAGCCGAATACTAGAGAAATAATAGCTTTTCTTTACCATTTTATGACTCATTTTCTACCAGCCAGTTCTACCACAAATACACAACGGCACAGTAATGCAGAGAAAGTATCAAACTAGAGCTAAATTGCGCATACACATATACGCGACCTTAGCAATAGCTAATTAACTAGGCCCATGGCTAATTAGCCCAGCTAGCTATCTAGCATGCATGGATGTATTAAAGCGTAAACAGCCAGCAGTAGTATAATATGCTGATTTTACTGAGAGGTCTTTTTTGATATGCACTGTAATTTGAAATTGACCATAGGGACAATGGGAGCAAGGTTAATTTGTTAGCTCACCTATAGCATATGTGAGTTCAAAAGGTCCAGCAGTTTGGTGTAATTCATTGGAATATACATGTATAACTAGTAACTACAACAGAAGTTTATAGTATCATATAGCCAAGTAAAATAAAACCATGTTTCAAGTCCGGTCTTTGTAAAAAGGAGGAAGAGGGGCTTTTTATTTTATATTTTCATGGCAAAATCGGTGTGAATACCCATAATTTGAGCTGGCCTCTTTTTATTTTTATTCTGAGGATATAGGCCAGCTCCTCTAATTTTCATAAAACCTTCCAAAGTGTTTCTTGTATATTAGCAAGGCTATAGAAATATTTCTGCTTCCTAGATATATTTTTTGAAAAGTTATAACTGAATAAATATATAATTGAAGAAACCTCAAAAAGGAAGCGGAGGGTACATGAAACATGTTTATTTTTTATTTGGCCTTATAATTATTAATTATATTACATAATTATTTTCCAGTTGTGAAATCATTTTGTTAACCAAAATTATTCAATATTCATGTAAATATTTCTGTGCAACTTTGGTCATGCGCTATTAAAGTGCGACTTCCTAAGGTATTTTTCTACATACCGAAGTAATATCTGCATGACCTTTGACCCCAATGACCTTTGACCCCAATGGATGAATACAATGTGTAATGTTATCATGCTATATTATAATTTGTGGAATGACTTAGCATTTTTAGTAACAGAACAGAAAATCACATCAGCCATAATGATCTTCGTATGACCTTTGACCTCAAGGCTAATGCATGTGTCAAGTGACATCATCTTGCTGTGTAATTCGTGTAAGAAGTAGCAGTTTTAGTAAAAATAACAGGAAATAACTTTTTCGCCATAATGACCTTTCCATAACCTTTGACGTTGAGTTGGTCACGTGACATTTGTGCCACCAGCTATTGGTCCTGATGACCAAGTAACATTGTTGTACCATGTATATTTGCGACAGCAGCAGCATTTTAGGGTATTTGGTCATATACCGGGAGTATCCCTTAATGACCTTTGACCCCAATTCTGGACAATAACTTTTAGACAGTGGGTATAGCTGATGCATGTACCCAAGTGCCATCATCGTGCTGTATAATTTGTGGAAGAAGTAGCATTTTTAGTGAAATCACGTTTTTGGCCATTGACCGGAAGTGGATGACCTTTGACCTGAAGTTGACCATGTTTCATTTGTCCCCCACCTAATGGTCCTAATGACCAACTATGGTCAACATGGCTCAAAGCATATAGCTACGGTGGCTCATTATAAGATTGACAGAAAGAAAGAAAGAAAGAAAGAAACAAAGAAAGAACTTGACAGAAACAGACCTTAGCAATTTTGCAAATTGCTAAGGAATCACATCCCCAGGAATGAACATTAGAGGGCTTAAATATGATACACTAGCAGTAGGCATGGTTCACTTGCTTTGTAGTTTCAGTTTTGCGCTGCATGGCTTTAATTTCAGGCATTGGGCTATTCCAGTTAAAATCCTTATACCCCATATGGAAGACATGACCTTAATCTTCCACATGAGGAGTGTGAATATCAAATGGGGTTACCTGAGTGGATGACTCCATTTGAAATCTACACCACCTGTGTTGGAGATTAAGGTTGTATTTTCTATAAGGGGGTGTATGAATTTCAACTGGAATAGCCCATTTAAGTTGCACTATGGACCACAATGGCCTCATTCCCAATGGCATAGTTTAATAACCTCAATTAAACAATCATAGTGCAAAATTTGACCTCAAGTTTCAGAGTATGAGTTTTTGTACCCAAATTTTATAGGGTCATTTAATGAATGTGCAAATGTATTGGGGTTAAAGAACTATGCCTTATAGATGAGCATGTTGTGGATCCTAGTGTTGCTGCCCTCTCAACCTTTCCCATAATCTCCTTGTCAATTTCGGTTTATCTCTGGTAATTCCTCTCCTCTTTCTTTCTCACTCATTTTCCACAATTTTTCTCTCTCACTCTATGTTTATCTCAATCATTCATTCATTCATTTCATTCGACTGCGGAGCAGACAACTACAAAGTTTCTCCAAGTACAATGATCCATAGCTAGTGAGCCAATAGCATCTAGTATTCCCTTATAGCTTCATCTGTATGTAAGTCAGCTAGCTTGCTGCCCTGGTCTTCTTTTGGAACATACAGAGCATTATATCTTCTACAAGGGCTCCTCCATTGGGAGCAAAGTTGATGTTCAAGTTCTCTCTCAGTACCAGTTTATATTTTTGCCCTGACTTTTTTTGTGACTTTTGTTCTGTGTTGTGGTTGGGGGGTTAGGGGTTAGGGAGAAATCCCCATGTTAGGAGAAAGGCTCCAATGGTAATACCACTGACCAGTTCATCTCTCTCACTTCTTCCTACTCTTTCTCTTTTTTAAGAATTAAATTCTCTCTCACCTTCCTCTCTCTATATGTATCTGCGTCTTTATATCACTTCCATCCTCACTCCTGGTTATTAAACCGCCACCCTCTCTCCTATTTTGTTTCTTACTTTTTTCATCATATTCTGTTGGTGATCACAGATGCTAATTTTTTCATTTTCATTATCATATCACATTTGTTTACATCTGCATCAAACATGAGCACACGTGCATCTATTAAATGAACAACAGCCATGACAGTGTTTGATATTTATCATACCTGGTCATGACTTAAAAACAAATCTCAAAAACATTTGCTGACATTTAATTGTAAACCTAAACCCGCTATCCACACTGTGCATACATAGCCAACCATATCAGCCATCATTGCAATGGTTCTGCCTCACATCACACACATTTGAAGCACAAGATCCAGTGTCGGTCTCCTCACTCAATCATGTTCTCGATTTCGTTGCCTAAATGGGCTATTCTAGTTGAAATCCATACACCCTGTGGAAGACATGACCTTACTCTCCCACACAGGGGGTGTATAGATTTCAAATGGTCTCAATTTTATTATATTTCAAATGGTCTCAATTTTGTTGCTTAAAAGGGCTATTCCAGTTAAAATCCATATACCCCCACAATGGGGTGCATATTTCAAATGGTCTTGTTGCAAAGGTATAGGTTAAATTTATGGATGAATGTAGAAGATATGAGTCAAATTAGGAGGAAAATTGATTTATCGATTTTTATCGATATTGACATCGTTGATCCTTAGTTTTTGCTATCACTTTTGGTTGTATCTTACTTATTCTACATATTCTCAGTTCCACTTTGGCCTGGGTGGATCAGACTCTCCCACAAATGTACATTAGAGATACTTTCATTTTTACAGTTTGTTAGTTTTGATAACTTTGACATAGTTATACAACATCTTTACATTTATATTAAATTAAGAAGCCAGTCTAAATTCCCCCAAGCAGAGTGTAAGATGATGCGAGACACATAACATGTGAGGATCGCAAATAAATGTGAGCCCGAGAGAATAATATTCAAGTTCCTATATTTACATTTAAAGATGTATGAAACATGAATATGTTGAAGTTGAGTTTGATGGTTGTTATTGACAGCTTGTATGCTTCTAGATGGCTGTATTGACAGCCTGTATGCATAATTCCTATCCCAACACAACATGATGACAAGGGTAGTACTTTAAGGTTATAATATTGACAACATTATCGAACCACTTTTGAGTTCTATCCTGGGAGTTGTATGAGGGAAAATGGGGCAAGAACACTTCAGTCTGTAAAAAGCTGAAAGCTGAAAGTATATTAACTACATCATAACTGTTTCATTCGGTTTTCATACGATATTTACATTTTGAAGTGATAATATTGACAAAAGAGTTTCCAGTGTTTGGCTTTAAAGATAAAGAAGTATAAGAAAAATATCTTGATTGATGCAATTGCAAATAACATGTACGAATAATAATCTGCTATCATAGACGGCTTATGTAAGCTTCATTGATGGACAATATCGTTGCTGTTTTATGAAATATAGATTATGTTTATTCTATCCAATAAATCAGAGGATATATATTGCACAGTAGAGTTATAACTTATAAATAAATGATGCTGAAATGTATTTCCCTCACTCAGGATAAGACAAACAGACCGTTATCTCATGTGGATATCCATGAAAGGGAGGTTGAACCCCGTGAACACTATTCTTAAATTGCTGCTGATTAGTTAATTACCCCGGTGGGGTCACTCCCTGGCAGGGAGGGACGCATAGGACCGTTACCACAAGTACAAATTACCCCCTTTTGCATTCGATTTCAAGGACAAATTATGAAATTTTACCCACTTTTTTACTCCAAAACAAGGACAAAATGGTACTCTGAAACACCCCTATTTCTTAGATTCCGAGAACATTTGCAATTTTGACATATTTCAACATTTCAAGGACGAGGCTTTTATGAATGTTTTTTTTTTGGTAATTAACAGGGCATCACAGAATACCCGCGATTTGCGAATCTATGCTAAGGCTACGCAGGAATTAGAACCGAGAACAAATATTGATCACAGGATGAGTACGAAGTATAAGGAAATAATTTATTCCGGTGATTTATTTATCTGGCCAGCTATCCACGGGATCGGGAGAAAATAATAAGAACCCCCTTTTTTCAATTTCGCGGACATTTGTGCGATAAAACACCCCTAAAAGCATGCCAAGCACTCGGTCGGCGACACTTTGCCACGGGTCTTGGGCTTCGCTGGCCAGCGAAACCGTGCCTATATATCACTTAGGGCGATTGTGTCATCACACCACGTGGGATGCACGCATCACGAACAGCGCATATATCAAGTAGTATTTTGTAGTATACAGGAGGGTTATGGTTAAGGAAGCCTATACTGAGTTTCGATAGTGGTAACCTAACCCTAACCGCCTAAGGGCTTTTTGGCGACAGGAAGGGAAAGAAGGAAAGAATAAAGAGAGAAAAGAAAGAAAGAAGTTGTTTGCTCTGGATGGGATTCAAACCCGAGACCCCTCGCATGCCAAGCACTCGGCCGGTGACACTTTGCCACGGGTCTTGTGCTTCGCTGGCCAGCGAAACAGTGCCTATATATCACTTAGGGCGATTGCGTAAGCACACCACGTGGGATGCACGCACGAACAGCGCATATATCAAGTATTTTGTAGTATACAGGAGGGTTAGGGTTAAGGTTTGACACTATTTTAAAGTGTTGCGATTTGGTAGTTCACAGCATCTTGCGAATGGTAGTGAAAATAAAAAAAAATCGTATTGCTCATTTTCATAGCGAGTGTGTAGAAGAATTCAAATATCACAGATATACTTTTGTAGGTCCTGTGGTTCTTGAGTTTTGTTGCAGGAGGGCTGAAACACTTGCAACACTTACATAAACGTACATAACTCATTAACAAAGATAAATCAAGCAAGGTTTGAAAGTATATAGTTTGTAGAATGAACTTTTGCAAAACATCAAAGTGTTATTTTTCAATAGCATATTGATTTACATAATGAAAATCAATATTTTTTGGCTGCTTCAACCAAAAGTACCTTGTGTACCCTTAATCCCTGACTATCCTTTTTCTGATTGGCTCTGATACATGATAATATAGCTCTCTTTGCAGGGTTAGCAGTGACTCTGAAATCTTGGGGTCTGGAAAGGCAACTTTGCACCATTTTGTCCATGAAGCAGTAAAAACACTACACACAACTCCAATTATAGGATCCTTGCTGCAAAAAAAGTTTCATGGACCCTAGTATGAATAAATTGCCCAAAATGTTTCTTTCTTACTAACCTAAAAATAATAAAAATATGAAATTTCTTACTATCTCCACTTCAGTAAATTCCAAATTTCATAATCTGACAGGCAGGCATGCAGGCATTGAGTAATACACCTCTGTGAAGGTTTCCATCAAGACATGAATAGAGAATATGTTGCAGCACATACAAAATACTCGTTAAATTATTCATAATTACTGCAATGGTGAATGGCTTATTAAAACACACCTGCTGCGTTTGTGATGGAGGGAGACGCAGCATGACAGGTAGGGTGGAAAGAGGCGATATACAGGGTTTGTGGTATGATGATGGTGCATACATATGAGAGTACCGATGCTTGCTCAGCAGAAAATTGATATAAAACATGTTAAAGTGAAGATTTCATGCCACAGATGCGCTACGGGCTGCCTTGAGTTCATTTTATTTTGTTATTTAGTTCTGTTGATATTTTATTGGTATATTTACTAATTATTAATTAACAGAATTATTTTATAGTTTAAGCACAGTCATTTTTTATTTAGTTTTTTTTGGACATTGACATAAATAGGGTGGGCCCAGCCCTCGGGCCACAAGCCTGTGAAAATCATTGGCGGCTTACTAATACGCTACCCTGCGCACCCGTGACTCGTGCACTTTGTAACCAAAGTAAGCAAGATGGACTCCATGGTAACATTCACATAAATTCACCTGGTTGTTTGTGCAAGTTTGAAGTCATATAAAGTGTCACGTAAATGTGGACCAGTTTAACATTAAAAGTTTAAAATTTGATTAGGGGCCATATATCATTTAATTTGCCTCGCCCTCGTAAGCTATAACACAGATATCTCATAACAATATTACTACAAAAACCCACAAGGCAACCTTTGGATATATTACGATTTGCATCTGAACAAATAAGAAATCGCTTCATTTTCTTCCTATCAGTCAAAAAATGGAACATATAATCAAGGTTTACCATTAATCCCACTTGATGGAGAATGCTAGCAACAGGGTTTCTGTGTTGACAGCTTGCGTTATACGATCATATTTAGCCCTGTTTTTTGCTTAAAAGGATTGGCAGCAGCTTCGAGCAAGTTTACTTTTTCTTGGATTACATTATACATCGGCCCACTGAATTCTATTGACACTGTTATTTTACTTTTGAACAGAAAAAAGGAACACAGCTCAATATAATACTAGAGACAGCTTCTCAAAAACTTCTTAAGTCCCAAACTCCCATAATATGTTTCTCACTTTTTTATATTTATTATTAAGCTTAAAAAAAGAAGTTTATATCGCCCTTAAAGCTCCAAAGTTACAGTCACGTCGGTCAGTCTGTATTCTTTTTTTCCCCTTTTTTAAATTGTGATTTTCTGTTTTTTTCTGTTTTTTCATTGAAAGAATGAAAAAAAATTCTAATCTTATAAAATAAGCCGTCAAAACAAAAAATTGGCCTTATGGGGAGTCAGGGGCGTAGCCAGCTTTCTTGGTCAGGAGGGGCAAAATAAAATTTTGGGGCACAGATGAAAAAAATTGCAGTTGCATCATGCAATACATATACCGGTTTTGTTTTTTATAGAGGCTTTATTGGGACGATATGCGAGTGTACCACGCAAATGTTTGAATTTTACACTATTTTCGCCCATCCCCATCGACCGGGATAAAGGGGCTTTAAATTTTTTTTTACATTTTACACTATTTTGGCCCATGATCGGGGTGAATTTTGGTGGAAAAGGGGCTCTTTTCCCCTTTTCTTTTCCTTTGCCCTCCAGATTTTCTCTTTCATTTTTTGTCAGAACGGCACTTTTTTCTTTCATTTTTTGTCAGGGGGGGGCACTCTGCCCCCTTGCCACCCCACTGTATACGCTACTGTGGGGAGTGGAAGGGAAACTCTGTACAGATTTAGAGCATCCATGTTGTGGGTAGATTAGTAATGGTATAGTCTACATTATCACTTGTTATACATGGACCTGAGCGATGGTCTATGATTTAAAGTTTGTCAGGCTTGTTTTTTGAATATATCAGAGCTGTGCAGCAGGAATTACAAACAGGCAAAATATTTTGCAAATTTTATACCAAAATATGAGCCGAAAACAACAACAACAAAAAAAACAAAAAAACAAAAAACCCGGCAACCCTATTTTTGTCAGATTCTTGCGTCTGTGGAAAAGGGTTATAAAAACTTTTTTTTTTTTTTTTTAGGACACTCTTTTCTTTGAAAGAATTTTTGTTTGAAAAGAATTTCATGTCTTAACTTCCACACTTTGGAACATTCAATGTAGAGAATTACACATAATACACTTATCCAGATCCAGATATTTCCCTTATTCAGGCTGAGAATACTTTGGTGCCATCATGGCTAGATTACAGGGGTTGGACTGTAATCACACCAATCTCAGAAATGGTAATAACACAAATTTTGATATTTCCAACTTTCGTCCAGGGTTGCTTGATTTAACGCAATTTAAATCATATGACTTTAAAAAAAAAATCATTTATTTAAATCAAAGTTTTCATTTTTTACCATTTTTGATAATCTAAGTTAATTTCTTTCTTAAATTGACTGTTTTATTTCATTTCTAATGCTTCTACAACTTTTGGATACAATTCAATAACTCTATGATGACATTTTATCTATTGCTATAAATTCATCTTCAAGGTGCAGAATTCAACAGGTTATTTCCCAAATAATTTTGCCAAATTTTTTCTATGGAATTTTCACTTGAAAAAACGTGTTTTGAATTTTTGTAAATACCCGATAGGATTGCGCATATGTATGGCATTCCACTGATCGCTTTGAATTTATCATGGGGTATAGCAGTTCTTGGAATTAAATAAAAAAATCATCAATCATGCTTTCGTCTGAGTGGATCAAATCACGTCACATACCAGAAAATCTGTGCTAATCCAAATGAACAGCTTTAAAAACAGAAAAAACTTTCATGCATCATAAAAAAGCCTCAAGGATTTCATAGCAAAAGCACTTCATTTTTCTTCCGCAAGAATTCCCTCAAAATGTTCTGACGTTGCCAGTGACAATAAAATGTTTACACATTTCAGCAGCTTTCCCTGACATTTATTAATCAGATGTAACCAAATCAACATCAAATGGCAACAGCTCGCATTTATCGCAGACACCAAACGCTCGCTGCGCAAACATTACGACACATTCTCTGATTACTGCGTATACCATATCGCTGTCTTTCAAAAGTTTGCATCTCGCCGTGTTATTTACTCAGCAAGTGATCCCACTCTTACACACGACATGAGCGAGTCAGTTATTGATTCGGTAAACACCCTTGATTCAACTGATGTATCAGTTTGAGTATCGCTCACAAAATCGAACAATTTCCCCCTTTTCTTACTTTCTACCTCTTGATATCTCTTCCTTTCTCTATTGTGCTCTCTCTTTCATCTCTCTCTTATACTTGGCATAGACCGAGATCTAGATGTGTTCTTAGTGGTAAGGTGGTTACGGGTCGGGATGTGGTGAAGATTTGGGATGATTTTTAGGCTCTTTGCTATAGATTTGGGTTGAAACATTCAGAAAATCAGTCTAGAGATGGGTGTATTTTTTTAAAGTAAAATAAAATAAAAAATTGGGCAAATTTATCATAATTTGAACCGAAATAATTTAAAATCACTGTAATTTTTGGGTCTTTTTTTAAATAAATAATATTGTGCATATTTTGGGAGTGTTTTTGAAATTCCAGCTGTACATCCCTACCAAATCCAAAATTAACCCCATGAGAACTACCTGCCGATTGGCCAAAAAGAAGTTTTCATTATTGACTGGACCAATCAGCAACATTGTTAGAATAATTTCACCACATAAAAAAAAATGGGGTGAATTATTTGCAAAGCTCCATTCTGATTGGTGATTAAAGTGAAGATATCACATAATTGACCAATCAGAGGCAATATTAGATTGGCAGGTAGTGCTCGGGGGTTAAGACACCCATGATTCAATTGGCATATCAATTTGAGAATCATTTACAAAATGTACCGATTCCCATCTCTTTATATCTCTCACTCGCTTGCTTTCTTCTATATATCTTACAAAACAGCTCGATTTACCTGCCCTATCAACTGGAGTATCGCTAACAAAATGTTACAATTTCTGCCTCTTTAGGTCTATTACTCTCGGTAAACATCCAACTAATGCATTAATTTGAGGTTCACTGAGTTATGCGCCTTTGGTGCATGAGGCCCTGGACTCATTCACAGTAGTGGTAACTTCCTGGGGTATTGACATGGAAAAAAGGCTGAATTTAATGGCAACATAAATTCAGACTTCTGCTCTCACTTTGGATATTTTGAATTGGGTGAACCATGAGAGCACCCCCTGCTTTGTAAGAAAATCTGAGATTTGAAATAAATCTAGGGAATCAGTCAATCAGACTCACTGATTGGATCAGCCAATCAGACTCGCTGATACATGTCTCTAGATAAACACATTCAAAATCTAGATGCTGGAATGTTTTAATGTTTTACCACACACCCTCTATGGAAGACATGATCTTAATCTGTGTATTGATGAAGTAGTGCATTGCTTACATCTACTGTAGATCTATGTATTGATGAAGTAGTGCATTGCTTACATCTACTGTAGATCTATGTATTGATGAAGTAGTGCATTACTTACATCTACATGTAGATCTGTGTATTGACGAAGTAGTGCATTGCTTACATCTACTGTAGATCTATGTATTGATGAAGTATTGCATTGCTTACATCTACTGTAGATCTGTGTATTGATGAAGTAGTGCACTGATTACATCTACTGTAGATCTATGTATTGGTTAAGTAGTGCATTGTTTACATCTACATGTAGATCTGTGTATTGATGAAGTAGTGCACTGATTACATCTACTGTAAATCTATGTATTGATGAAGTATTGCATTGCTTACATCTACTGTAGATCTATGTATTGATGAAGTAGTGCATTGATTACATCTACTGTATATCTATGTATTGATGAAGTAGTGCATTGATTACATCTACTGTAGATCTATGTATTGATGAAGTAGTGCATTGCTTACATCTACTGTAGATCTATGTATTCGTTAAGTAGTGCATTGATTACATCTACTGTAGATCTATGTATTGATGAAGTATTGCATTGCTTACATCTACTGTAGATCTATGTATTGATGAAGTAGTACATTGCTTACATCTACTGTAGATCTATGTATTGATGAAGTATTGCATTGCTTACATCTACTGTAGATCTATGTATTGATGAAGTATTGCATTGCTTACATCTACTGTAGATCTATGTATTGATGAAGTAGTGCATTGCTTACATCTACTGTAGATCTATGTATTGATGAAGTATTGCATTGCTTACATCTACTGTAGATCTATGTTTTGATGAAGCAGTGCATTGCTTACATCTACTGTAGATCTATGTATTGATGAAGTATTGCATTGCTTACATCTACTGTAGATCTATGCATTGATGAAGTATTGCATGCTTACATCTACTGTAGATCTATGTATTGATGAAGTATTGCATTGCTTACATCTACTGTAGATCTATGTTTTGATGAAGCAGTGGATTGCTTACATCTACTGTAGATCTATGTATTGATGAAGTATTGCATTGCTTACATCTACTGTAGATCTATGTATTGATGAAGTAGTGCATTGCTTACATCTACATGTAGATCTGTGTATTGATGAAGTAGTGCACTGCTTACATCTACTGTAGATTCATCTATTGATGAAGTAGTGCATTGCTTACATCTACTGTAGATCTATGAATTGATGAAGTATTGCATTGCTTACATCTACATGTAGATCTGTGTATTGATGAAGTAGTGCACTGCTTACATCTACTGTAGATCTATGTATTGATGAAGTAGTGCATTGCTTATATCTACTGTAGATCTATGTATTGATGAAGTGGTGCATTGCTTACATCTACTGTAGATCTGTGTATTGATGAAGTAGTGCACTGCTTACATCTACAGTAGATCTATGTATTGATGAAGTGGTGCATTGCTTACATCTACTGTAGATCTATGTATTGATGTAGTGCATTGTTTACATATACTGTAGATCTATGTATTGATGTTGTGCATTGCTTACATCTACTGTAGATCTATGAATTGGTGAAGTAGTGCATTGCTTACATCTACTGTAGATCTAAGTATTGATGAAGTAGTGCATTGCTTACATCTACTGTAGATCTATGTATTGATGAAGCAATGCATTGCTTACATCTACTGTAGATCTATGTATTGATGAAGCAATGCATTGCTTACATCTACTGTAGATCTATGTATTGGTGAAGTAGTGCATTGCTTACATGTACTGTAGATCTAAGTATTGATGAAGTAGTGCATTGCTTACATCTACTGTAGATATGTGTATTGATGAAGTAGTGCATTGCTTACATCTACTGTAGATCTATGTATTGATGAAGTAGTGCATTGCTTACATCTACTGTAGATATGTGTATTGATGAAGTAGTGCATTGCTTACATCTACTGTAGATCTATGTATTGATGAAGTAGTGCATTGCTTACATCTACTGTAGATCTGTGTATTGATGAAGTAGTGCACTGCTTACATCTACTGTAGATATATGTATTGATGAAGTAGTGCATTGCTTACACCTACTGTAGATCTATGTATTGATGAAGTAGTGCATTGCTTACATCTACTGTAGATCTATGTATTGATGAAGTAGTGCATTGCTTACATCTACTGTAGATCTGTGTATTGATGAAGTAGTGGATTACTTACATCTATATGTAGATCTGTGTATTGATGAAGTAGTACATTGCTTACATCTACTGTAGATCTATGTATTGATTAAGTAGTGCATTGTTTACATCTACATGTAGATCTGTGTATTAATGAAGTAGTGTATTGCTTACGTCTACTGTAGATCTGTGTATTGATGTAGTGCATTGCTTACATCTACTGTAGATGTATGTATTGATGAAGTGTGTAGATTTCAAATGAAGTAATCCCAATTAAAATCTACACCCCCTGTGTGGGAGATAAAGACATGTCTTTCATAGGGGGTGTATAGATTTCAAGTGGAATAGCCTTTTGCTCAAAATGAAAAAATAATATATCATGCATATCTTTATAGTTAAAACTAGCACCATTTTATGGATACAAATCTAAATTTATAAATAATGTTAAAATATTGCTTTTAATATATATCCTTCGTGAAGGTGCAGCGACAACATATTTCATTAATATATTATTACAAAAGCATCAACATTGTTGTTAGCAAATTGCTGTAAAAAATAGCGTCATCTAACCTTGAAATCTATATGACAACTGATCCCCTCGAAAATATGCAATTCATAACTCAAATACCAACTATTATTTTTGAACAAGAAAAATAGCCTAGTGTGGATTGACTTTGTAACTGAGCCATGCCAAAACATGCAATCCAATACGGGAAATACCTCGTCTTTACCCTCGTTTTGTCATGGAACTATTTATTCTATACTATTATCTTACTTACTAAAACATGCAATATTATATCCTCTTAAACAAAACAAGTTGTGTACTTTATTATTTTAATTCAAATAAAATAAATATCCTAAATTATGTTAACCTTAAAAATCAAGCATGAGTTAAGGAAGTTTTTGAAATATGTAAGATATATTGTAAAAGTTGAAATTTTTGTGCTACGTTTATTTTCATGCCTTTTGCGTTCCAAGCTGCTACCGCGAAAATATCAACGCGCGAATATATTCCTTTTGTGTGTAGGTCAATGTAAGGAATCTTAGAAGCGGGAATTTAAAAACAAGGGAAACAGTTCAAAATTGGCAAATGTGAAAATTAATAATGCAAAAATTTCAACCTTTACAGTATTTAGTAGTAACTGATAGCTTCATGTTTAATTCATAATCAAATCTAAATTCTTTTTAGATATCACTGATTTCACTTGTAAACCAAAACCATTTTTCATTTTCATATCTAACTTTTAATGGTCTTGCCTAGTGTATTGCTACAAAGGGTTATTCAATTTGAAATCTACACTCCCCCTGTGGAATATTCTACTTACGCCTTCCACACAGGGAGTATGAGTTTCAAACAGAAAAGACAATTTCAGTAACTTCCATTTGAAATACTCACTCCTGTTGTGGAAGATACAGGGAAAGCCGTATGTACAGGAGGAGTATGTGTTTCAAAATAATTAAACATAGCCAATTCATCAGGTTTGTTGGTATGGTAAACATTATAAATGATTTCATTTGTACAAAACCAAAATGTAACTCACTATTGACAGTTTCGCCTATCATGGTCGATAGGCATCATCAGAGTGATGGTTGTAGATCCTTACTTCCAGGTCATCAACTGGGACAATGCTAAGATTGCTAAGATCTTGTGTAAAGAGTGCGATGCAAATACAAGAAGAATCAAAGAATCCATTTGGATCAGGAGAAGAGGCCCAAATGTCATGAACAGAGACGAGGGGACCCACTTCCTTAGTCACGTGTATGATCCTCTCCTGGCTGATAAAACACCCTTATCGGCTGGGATATGTCCAAACGGAAGTAAGGATATACAACCATCATTCCGATGATGCCTACCGACCACGATAGGCGAAACTGTCAATTGTGAGTTACATTTTGGTTTTGTACAAATGAAATCATTTATAACATAGCCAATTCCATTTGAAAAAACAAACTCCCTCTGTGGAAGACTTATCATAAATCTTCCATTGGGGGAGGGCAATTTCCCAATATGTTGAAATTCCCATCAACTTGGAGTTGCAGCTCCTGAAATATGATCATTTAAAATTGATGAAAATCCCATCAAAAGACAAAATTAAATTGAACACTTTTTCAACTGATTTTCTACATCAATTTTGCATCATCTTGCAGAGAAAAAAAGGTCCCATTTCGTTTTCAATTCTAACTTTTTAATGTTCCTGCCTAGTGTACATACTACATTCTGTTGAAAATCCCATCAAATTGAGTTAGTTCCTGAAATATGATTACTTTGTGGTGCTGAAGATCCCATAAAAGGGAAACAAAAATTGGGGGACGGGGTACTCAAGGATGGTTTGGGTAGGGAATTTTAAAGTGCACCCATCCATCTTTCCAAGATATTTGGACAGATTGGTACACCAAAAGTCAACATTTTAGGCCAAATTTAATGCAAAAAATACCATGCAAGTGCTACTAGGGTATTCTGGAATTTCTTAAGGAACAAACAAAAAAAGCAATGAAGCCTAATAAGTGTAACTAGTTTTGTTGCAATGTTGACCCCTCCCTCCCATCTGTAAAAAAACCACCCAGAAGTGGAGTAAAAATAACATTGATGTTCTTCAGAATATACTAGGCCTGTTTTGTCCAAATAAGCTTGCCGTACAATCATGTTATCATCGGAAAGTCGAAAATTACCTCCCGAAGTTGACCCGACCCGGAAGTAGAACGAACCAGAAAGTATGTTTACACCGTAAGTCGGCAATCGTAACTCATATCGGCGTGAATTTAAGCTTATCTTTCAACTTTTTTCAGCATTTTTAATCTCATCACGAGATTCGACATATATCGATTGCCGTATTTTTTTCTCTGACGAAGTGTTCAATTACAAATCATGTGTCGATAACAGGCCTAGAATATAAGGAATATCATCCACAATTTTCCCGTTCAACCTCCACCTAACAAAATTTTAAACAAGTGTTGTTCAAAAGGCTTCATCATTTGCTCCCTAATATTTTACCACCTTATTCTCAAAGACACTAAATTTTATACCAGATAAAAGTTTCCAATCTGTGCCAAACTGAGCAAATATTTCATACTGACATTAAACACTCTGATATTTACACACAAAGTTGACTGTTACCACATCTCTCTCTTTCTCTCATGGATGTAATAGATACTATAGCCAGTGTATCGCTATGATTGGGCGATTCCATTAAAAATCCACATTACACCTGTGGAAGATTTAACTGAAGTCTAGACTGGCCCCCAGTCTCGGTTCGGTTCCATCTCTGGATAATGTAACAATAAATAATTACGTAATGCCCTATGAAAAAAAATGCCATCTCCCCCCTTACTTTCTTCAATGCCAAAAACCCATTCCTCTTCATCCACAAATCGACGCCACTAATTACACCCACCACAGTCAACCATGCAGCAATATAGAAATATACTCAGTATTATAAGTGAACGCGAAAGTCCATTGAGCGCTGATTCCGAGACTGGTCCAATCTGTTAGAGATCTCACTTCCAAATATTCGTTCAACGGCACGGTGATTCCGATGTCAATTACGAAAGCCCGCCCAGTTTCAATTCAAATATGGTAGCACAAAGCTATGCCGCGGGGTGGGACGCAAGATCAGATGGGACACTTGTCAACAACTGAGAGGTATTGAGCTCAAGTGGCACGCGTCTGATAGACCCATGGTACGCGCAATAATAAAAAGGCAACCACTCGACTCGGACTTAGGCCTATTGTCCATATTATGTATATTATCGCGTGCGGTTTGCAAATGTTTGCACATTATTTAGCTAGGGAAGCCTTTTCAAATATCCCGCGCTGCCAAGCTGCGTTGATTGGTCGGATACAATATCGTTGTTTAGTCGCTACACAAACGTTAATGTAGTGAAAACATGGACGTGGTATATAGAAAGATTATGCGTGACTCCAAATCCGTAAAAGTGAACTCCCAGCATTTTGTGGGAACTGGAAGTCAAATTGCTTACAGACTGGGAGGGTCCATGTATTGGGTTGATTTTTAATGCTATGTAATCTACATTACCAGTCGTTCTCCATGGACCCAAGGGAGGGTCTAACTGAAGTCTTACACAGAGGGATTATGAGTTTTGATTAGAATAGACAAATTGGGTAACTTCTATTTGAAATACTCACTCCTGTTGTGGAAGATATATGGAATCCATAATACAGGGGGAGTATGGGTTTCAAAATGATTACCTCTGACCAATTACATTTGAAAAACATACTCCCCCTGTGGAAGATATTTCCAAAATCTTCCACAAGGGTAGTGTGGATTTCAACAGGAATAGCCCATTGCTATAAATGACAAGTACAGTTAGATCGTCTGACTATATGTAACTGCTAGGTGGCGCTATAACACATACGGCATGGATAGCTTTTTACTAGTATAAGCACCTGCTGCATACATACTCTTGGTAGACATAATTGGACAAGTTTCATTTAAATTTGCCAAATTGAGTTGCATTTCTGTTCAATCTCTAAGGTTTACGATTCAATATTTATACTGTAGTGGTGCAAAAAGTAATTTTGAAAACTACACTGTGCTATTATAGCAGTGTTCTTAATAAGCAAATGGCAGGCCTCCATGTCAAATGCCCTTAAAAGAGCAATGTGGTCTACAGGCCTCGAAATAAGAAAAAAAATCCAAGGACCCTTGCCTTTGAAATTTCTAGGGTCCTCACCAATTTTCAAGGGTCCGACTATCATGTTGATGTAGACTAACATTCATGATGTAGACTAACATTTATCATGTTTATGAGGTCGCAAGTCACAGTATGTTGTTGTCGACAATAAGACAATAGCAATGTATGATTTATACTTGGAAGTTGAAATCGTCACCATTTAATGTTGTAACTTGTATTATGTAAACCAGATTTTTCAGTGGAACAACAAAACTGGGATTTTCTGCTCTTTGCTTGGTTCAATTTTTACTGGGGTAAGCGGGGCCGTACCATAGGAAAAGTGCGGGTCCGTGCCTAATTTCACGGGTATTTGACGCAAGGACGCGCCTTATTTCGAGCGCTGGTGGTCTACCTTCTTCAAATGCTATCTTTTGGGCCCATGGACTTTGGATAGTTCTCTATGTTGAGTCCATCAGTCTTAAGTTACCATTGTCATTAACTTTGTTTTAATAGAAACAAGAAACTTATTTCCCAATTGTGGTAATTTTTCAAAAATTTAGTGAATAGAGCTTGTATCATGAATTTATCCACACACAAATATGACATTTTGCCATATGATTACATTGGTAAGGAACGAATATCGGCATATCGCGAAAATATAATCACGCACAAATCTTCTGTGTTGGAAGTCGCAAAAATATATATATGCAAAAAATAAATGCTCGTATCATACAGTACCTGTTATTCAGTAGTGTGTTCAGGGGGATGCTTTGGGGGCTGAAGCCCCCTGGACTTTGTTAAAAATCATGTAAAATCTGCCGTTTTTTGGCAATTTTAGCCATTAAACCTCCCACATAACCCCCGGTGTTATTGGTCTGATGTATACTCTTATCAACAGTGATATGGTAACCTCTATCCAACAGCAATATCCCAAACTTATCTATCAACTTTCAATCTCATCACAAGTTTCGACATGTGTCGATTGTCGTATTTTTTTCCCTGACGAAGTGTTGAATTAGAAATCATGTGTCGATAACAGGCCTAGATTACAAGGAACATCATCCACAATTTTCCCGTTCAACCTCCCCCTAACAAAATTTTAAACAAGTGTTGTGTTCAAAAGGCTTCATCATTTGCTCCCTAATATTTTACCACCTTATTCTCAAAGACACTTAATTTTATACCAGATAAAAGTTTCCAATCTGTGCCAAACTGAGCAAATATTTCATACTGACATTAAACACTCTGATATTTACACGCAAAGTTGACTGTTACCACATCTCTCTCTTTCTCTCACGGATGTAATAGATACTATAGCCAGTCTATCGCGTTGATTGGGCGATTCCATTTAAAATCCACACTACCCCTGTGGAAGATTTAACTGAAGTCTTACACAGAGGGATTATGAGTTTTGATTAGAATAGACAAATTGGGTAACTTCTATTTGAAATACTCACTCCTGTTGTGGAAAATATATGAAAGCCATAATACAGGGGGAGTATGGGTTTCAAAATGATTACCTCTGACCAATTACATTTGAAAAACATACTCACCCTATGGAAGATATTTCCAAAATCTTCCACAGGGGGAGTGTGGATTTCAACTGGAATAGCCCATTACTATAAATGACAAGTGATCGTCTGACTATATGTAACTGCTAGGTGGCGCTATAACACATATGGCATGGATAGCTATTTCCTAAAAGCACCTGATGCATACATACTCTTGGTAGACATAATTGGACAAGTTTGCATTTAAATTTGTCAAATTGGTTTGCATTTCTGTTTGGTTCAATATTTATACAGAAGTGGTAGGGAATTTTAAAATGGACCCGCCTACCTTTTCCAAGATATTTGGACAGATCGGTACTACTAGGCTATTCTAGAATGTGAATTTTCTTAGGGAACAAACAAAAAAGCAATGAAGCATAAGTGTAACTAGTTTTGTTCAGTTGTAATCCCTGTCCCCGCACTCTGTGCATCCGTAGGTATTCATGCTCGTCAAAAATTTCGCAAAATAAGAGGTGTTTTCAGATGAAGAAACTCGATTCGCGAAACACAAAAAAGGGATGTTTTTTCAAACCATGTGTTTGCGAAATTTAAAAAAGAAGGATATTTTCATTGAAATATCACTTCTCTTACTTTTACAAGAGAAGAGGTAGCCAAGATTAAAGAGTATAATCATGGGTAATTTCAATGTCCTGGAACGTAAGATAACAGAGATGTGATGATGGAGGTAGAACTTTTTGAATGACCCTTGTAGGAACAACAGATTCAAACAGTACAGGGCTATCAATACTACTACAAACCACAAATAACACTAACAATATTTGTGGCTACAGCAGCTCTAATTATTATTATTTACTAATAATATTTTGTGTTTTGTGAGTTTTACCCCTCCTGTGAAAAATCATGCACATGCGATGGTTGCAACGAGCCTTAGAATCTCCTTTATAGGACACATACCATTCTGCTTGTGTGTCAACTTTATTTGTCAAGCTTCAATCCGACTCGCCTTAAATGAAATTCTCGCTGCAAACAGTAATTGCAAGCAGGTCATTCAAAGATGACATGTAATTCAAACCAATTGCAAAATGAAAAACATGGACGTCATAATTTGTCTCTGCTTGCAAGAATAACAATGGTCAACATTGGTAGCCATATTAAATCAAAACATTCTACTCCTTAGATTCATAGCACTTGAATTAGAATCAACCATCATTATTACTATGAAAAAAAAATTAATTATTAGTAAGTCTCTTTCTCAACCAAGCCTGTCTTTCCCTTTTAAAGGGATTTTTATTATTATTGACCTTGGCTAGTTTTAGGTAGATATGACCTATAAAATCTGTTACATGTCATGGTTCATACGGATATGCATATTATATATTACATTCCTTTACAATTCATGAACATGAACAAATGTTGATTTACATTGTAATTGGACATATACATGTACATGTATAGGCATATTCTGGCATGAAATATTACATGCATGTTCCACAAGTGGGATTATAGGCCTAAATACTTGGGTAAGCAATGTATTCCAACCATCGGAGGCAGAATGAATATTTATGATGTATGACGTATTCTGAAGTGTTGCGGCAAACTTAACCGCTTGCCCAAACTGTTTTGAGTGATAATACAGACTTGGGACGATCAGCGTATTGGGAACTAGCCGTAACTTTCCCAAATTTAAGGCCACACTCCTCACATCAAAAGAGACGCTATACTCCCTACCTATTCCAGAAAAATACAAAACTATATGTTTTTTTAATAAAAAAAAATATTATCCTTTTTGCGAAATGAAACATATAGCTAAATCCTAATCCTTTAGTTAGTCCTAAGTTCCTAACAAGCAATAAAAGTCAAATATTTAGCCAATTTTTGGAAATAAGGGCCAAAAACATGCATTTTTAGGGTGTTTTTCGTATGTAGTGACAATCAAGTCCAAAGACTTGTACCAAGACTAATTTCTGTTTATGCATTCTAAATTTTAGAAAAGACATATATATTTTTATAACCAACCATTTAAAGGAGTATTTCGTGATCCTAGCATCCTCTTTTTATGACATTTTTCAGTACATATCCATGAAAAAAGCATATTCCCAAAATTTCAGTTGATTCCGATATTGCGTTTGCGAGTTATGCATGATTATGTACACTGCTCCATAGACAATACGTTGTAATTTCGTTCTGGTGCACCAGAACAAAATTCAAATTTCACGATATCTTTGCTAAACGAATTAATCTGCAAGAAATATTTTGTACATAAACATTATGTAGCCAGAGGTTTCCAGTGATATAAAAATCTCAACTTTTTTTGAGAAAAGTGGGGGATGAGGCTGTGGATCACGAAATGCCCTTTTAATTAAAGTAGGCCTAACTTAAAAAAGGGAAAATTAGAGCAAACTTTTGGCATAATTATACTCAAGATTTTGAATGCTTAGGCCTAAACTTGTTTCAAGTCTGTGATTTTTGTGACTCGATTGTCAGAGAACATGCCGAAAAGGCTCTTTTTTTTCAAGAAATTAGGGGTGGTGCAATAATTATGTGTACCCCAGGGGTGGTGAATTATAGGGGGGCCAAAGAATTTTTGGCAGGCCAAAGGGGGGGCAAGCATTTTTGGCAGGTCAAAAGGGGGTCAAGCAATTTTGGCAGGTCGAAAGGGGGAGGGGCAATTTTTGGCACAGATATTTTGGGCACTGTTTCTATATAACGTCCTAAAAAAGGTGTAGGAAAACGTTAGGAACCTGTTCAAATATGCAAAATTTCCTGCTTGCTGCGCTCGCATTATAAGATAAGACAATTTAAGGTTTTAAATTTAGGTTCCCAAAAATCTTGCATGTGTACGGGGGGGCAAAGATTTTTTGGCACACCAAGGGGGGGGGGCAAAGGGCAAGCAATTTTGGCAGACCATTTTGAGAATTCACCACACATAATTATTGCACCACCGGTAAGTACTAAGTAGGCTACTGCACGAGCTACTGACACTACAACACAATCCAACTTCCAAGTTCCAGTGGTACATGTACATCAAACCAAGGCCAGACACAGTCCACCACATGTCATGTCTGTCTTAGCAAGCCAGGGCCATCAATATTTAACCACAGATATTGGAACACATATCCAATATCTGTGATTTAACCAAAGTTCTCTCCTGTACACATGGTTAAATTTACACCCCACCGGTTAAGGTGGTTTTAAATGCAAATTAAAGATCTATGGATCGTTTTCATCTTTGGCACAGAAGAAGATAATAATTTAAAATAAATTTCGGCAGTGTTTTCAGCACCGTACCTCCTCTGATTATTGCTCTATCCAGGGACTAAGAAATTTCAGACTTGGATACTGCCCTCATACAGTTGAAATTGCACATGTCCAAATAAATTCGGAAATGGTGTCAAATCGTTCAAGAAAATCACAAATGACCTCTCTGATTTTCCCATAAAAAGTTTGTAAGTAATATGGAATCTGTGGCAAAAAAAAAAAAGCGTATGCGTGGGAACATGACTCAACATGCGAGTATACTTTTATTGGGACAAATGAAGTGCATAGTGATTTGCGACAAAACAGGAAAAAACCAACTTTCAATGTGATTGGTCAGAAGCCAATAGCAACTGCTTGGTTACCATGGCAACGGTTTTATTACCTTCATAACATGGCCAACATATCCCTACATAAGTACAAACTCACTTGAGATTGTATCATGAAAGGTTTTGGAGATTATTTGCAAAAATGTTGGAATTCATGATTTCCCTGAAATCTTGCCTTTAACACCACCTTAAGTTTGCCGCAACACTTCACAATACGTCATACATCATAAATATTCATTCTGCCTCCAATGGTTGGAATACATCGCTTGCCAAATACTTGAAAGCCTGCACGTACTATACATACTGAACCGACTGATCAATCTTGGCGGAGGTATGTGTTTTATGATGCTGTATATTATATTATGATGTGGCTGAGAACCTAAGCCCTAATCCTAAACTTAGCTAACCCTAACCCTTTATAGTTCGGGTGCTGGGGGTGTGCCCAAGATATACTAAGAGATCTGAGTGATGATTAAGGAAAATTTTGGGGTGCTGCCAAGTTCAAAATGGTGCATGTAAAATTGAAGAATTGGTGGAAAGTGGTTAAAATTAAAGTTTAAAGGGGCACTACCTGATATATAGCAAACACATGATTAATAGTCGAAAAGGTAGGCTTAGACACTATAGATGTGGTTGTAACTTTAACTGTACTGCACTAAATGTTAGGGGTGCCTCCTGAATTATGAAATTGCCAGAATGTGGAAAAAAATGAAAATAAATTAAAGGGGCACTAGCTGATTTTTAATTTAAAAAGAACGACAGAAGGTAGAGTAGCACATTTAGAAATGTTTACTGAATATTTGAAAGTGCCAATTTCAACTTTGGAGCATTATAAAACGAATATTTAAATAAGTCATAAAAGTGGTCACAAATCAAATTTAAAGTTGTCAAATTTCAAATTTACAGGGTTACTACGCAATTTTTGGAAAAAACGGCCAACTCAAGAAGATATTTATGTTGAGCCTCAAAAGTGGTACACACAAAAGTAATCAGAATATGAAAAAGGTAACAAACCTAATAGTGCAAGAGACCACCCTCTTAACTGAAAGATGATGAGCTACATAGAGATCAACTAAACATTTCAAATCAAATTTTGGGTTAGTTAGTAGTTACGGGTGTTGATTTAAACTTTGGTGCATACAATAAATAAAAACTGATAAAATTATTAAATGTTAGACTTTTAGTTGTTTTTGAAAAGTTGATATATAATTTTAGAAATTATCTACATGATAAAGTACTAAATTTAGGGGAAAAATTAGAGATCTTTCCAGCAGTATATTTGTCAGTACCTACTCATTTGTGAAGCTAATCTCTACAACAAGTCTTATCAACACGATTTAATCACCAAGAAGTGCATCTATAGCAAGTTTTTTGACCAAGTCTCATGAGCATGTGTCCTTGTCAAGACGAGTCTTCAGATGGCTGGTACCTCGACCGGTATTTTTCAACTAAAATTTCAAAAAATATAAGAGCGTGTGCGCCCCACTAAAGAATTAGTTTTAAAATAAATAACTAAAAATCACCTTTTTCATAAAATAAAAAAAATCATAAAATGTAAAATGTAGGCCTACATGATATACAAAAAATTAAAAAGAAATACTTCAGGGTGAATTAAATAAAAAGCATGAGATATCTTGTCAAGAATGATAATGTGTGTAGTGGTATGGCGAAACGTCGGGACATGCACTCAAACGGAAATACGGCACACAGTGTTGTTCCGGGATGCCGTAACAGAATGCAATTCACGTGTACCAATATATTGGCTTGCTAATTGTGCAATTATTCACATTTACACCAGTGGCAAAACAGGGACTGCCTTTTGAGGAGAGAGAGAGAGCAATCACTCTCTACTGCTCTCCTTAAAATCTGATATAGGAGAGTTATTTTTAGGTCTCCTTAGTTGACCATTCTCTCCTTATACATTCTATTGTAAATGCTCTAAACAGCTCTCCTTGAAGGCTCCAGAAAAGCTATTAAATGCTCTCCTGCAAATTCCAAAAGTCCCTGGCAAGGGGGGAGATGCCCCCTGTGAAGTCGTGGCCCCCTGTGGGATGCTGGCCACCCTGATATTTAAGGTTTTTAGGCCTTTTTTGTATTTTTTAGCCCATTTACGTCAAAGTTTCCCCTTAAATTTATATGCGACACGTTGCAGTTTAATATGTTGCACTCCTCAAAACTCCTATTTGAAGTAGCTTAAAGATGGGTGACCTGATCAACAGCCTCATTCCCCCACTTTTTTCTATCAAAATGGAGATTTTGACATCAGAAGAAAGCTCATATTTTTCTCACAATCCCAGTGAAATTTTAGGCCTAAATGATGTTCTGTTTAGAGGGTATGCATGAAAAAGTGATAGCCTCATCCCCAATTTGTGGTTTACCACACATACCGTTCTATGGGCCATTGTGAAACATGTTTTTACTTCTAATATCAAAACGGATAGTGCAATTTACCTCAAAACTTGGGAATTAAATTATTTTGGTACATGCCTCAATGTGAGGTAAAAAACACAATATGAAAATATCTGACCACCCACCTTTAAGCCTACACTCATATTTACATGGGCTCTGGAACCAAATAAAACTGTGCCATGAGGCCCAAATGTTATACATTTGACCCTGGTAGGCTTAATGTTATTTCAGGCAATGATACTATGTCTGTGTGCATAAGGGAAAGTAAAAAGGCATTTTAATAGCACTGTAGTCTGCCTGTTAAAATCCACATGCCTTCTTAACTTCCAAAGAAAGTTAGACTATATACCAGTGGAGAAAGTTGACAATTTTGGCCTAGGCTGTTTACCATAAATAATTTGTTGTTGTTTTTTTCACAGGAAACAATGGCTACCAATAAGGAATCCAGTCCATTGCGGATCATGTTATGGATGCATCCTCGTTCATTATCAACTGTCTTCCTCAAATGTATGAGTTTTGTTGAAGGAACACAATGCATTCAATCACCGTTCTCAATTGCCCATGATTCTGGTCCAGAGAGACCTATGCCATCTGACCCAGAGGCGCTTGCTGCTATGGAGAAGTACTACAAGCAATACCAGGCTAAACTTACTCTTCTTAAATTGGATCTACCGAAAGCTTTTGATAGTGAGGATTGTACCTTTCAATGGGTAAAAGATACACTGGAAGCACCTTACCCTGACAAGAGGTTAGTGTACTGCAAGGATCAGGCATATGGAATTCATGGCAGATTCAATATGCTTCCTGAAGGATATCGCCATACATTCCTCATAAGATCTCCCTATAAGTGTTATCCTTCCTGGAGGAACTTATTCCTCCACATGTTAGCACCATATATAAGACCACTACAGATGGACCAGCTTCCACAAAGATTGATGCCCACAAAGCTGGGTTTGGGAGAGCTTTACGATCTTCTGCAGTATGTGACGGAAAACATAGATCCCAGACCTATCATTATTGATGCTGATGATCTCCAAAGCAATCCTTCTTCCATCATGCGCCAATATTGTGAAGCTATAGGGATATCATTTCAAGAAAGCATGCTCACTTGGGAAAAGGGAGATGAGATAACACAAGATTGGATCGCCTCATCTCGATTGCTGTGTGACAATAAGCTTGATAGCGGGGGACATCATGACACAGCTTTGAACAGTACATGCTTCCAACCTCTCAAACCCCCATGTGCTAGGGAAGAATTACCTGAAGATGTGGTGCGATGTATTGATAGGGTTATGCCTGTTTACCAAAAGATGTATGAGATGCGTCTACGTCCGTGAAATCACCAATGCCAGTTATGTATTCAAGAAGTAATCATTTGATTTACTAAATATCAGTTAAAAATTGACATTCCATAATCAAAACATTGACATATGTGAGTGGACACTACGAATGAGCTGTAAACTCGGCAAATTGTATTCTGAAATACAGTGCAAAATGTATGTGACGATCGTATTCATAGGTGTCTCAATTAGGCGTGACATGTTTCTCATTTGAAACTGTTTAAACCAATCAATAATCCTATTGCTGAAGAGAATAATAATCTTCTACAGAATCATTGAATAGCTCTAGTCTTTGTTTGCTTTGGCTAAATCTTGTTCAAGTGGTGGGTTACAATTACATTGTATTTTGTCTTGGTTGGAATAAACAACATTCTAACAATGAGAGGATATTCCTGAAGCTCGTTGACTTGGCAATGATTTGAAATGACCGCCAATTATGACTTTATTACTTCCAATGTGGAAAAAGAGACACACGTAGAACCGAAAAAAATGTACCATTTTGTTGAAGGAGTAGAGTTCAACAAACCATAACCCTGCTTCTGGATATCGTTTGAAGTCAAATGATATACTATTTTAAAGCTTATGATATATATTTTCTAAACACGGAATAAAACAAAATTGACCAGGGGCCGAGTTTACGGCTGATTCGTAGTGTCCAGCCAAATATGATAAAAATTACCGGCATATTAGGAAGAATTAAGCCTTCCTAGTTATTCAAGACTAGTCAAGATTACCACCATGACTTTTTAACATTTTCTGTCCCATAGAAACAAGTGGTAGGTCCCTTTTGATAATGTTCATATGGCCTTTGCAGGGGCGTAGCCAGTGGGAAAATTGTACCCTCCCCCCACAGAGATTTTTCAGGGATAAAATGGGGATGGCAAAGAGTAAAGTGTACTTAAAATGATTAAAAATGGGACAACAAAATGACAAATATTCGGGGACAAAAATTTGGCTTTGCCCCCTCACACTAAAATCCTGGCTATGCTACTGGACCTATAAAAACCAAAGGCTCAGAGAAAAATTGAGACTTTTTCGATTTGGGGCTGAAATGTTTTGGCAACTTAACTTACCATTTTGTTTCACTGAGCACACCAAGAACTTGATCCTGTTTCTCTTCCTCCTCCACCACATCATCGTACACCAGAAGTGTCTCATAAAGTTTATTGGCTGTTGTCTTACGCACCTGTATTAAAGATGAGAGAAAATAAAAGTCATATTCACACTGGTAAAAAACATTCATCAAAAGGCAAAATTTAAGATTAACACCAAGTTTACACCAAGTTCACATTGTGTGTTTAGTTGCGTGTAACGGTTTAAACTCTAACAATAAGTTCACATTGTCTTCTCTAGCTGTGATTTGGTTGAAATATAAATAACAACAAGTTGATCAATTTGGAGTGAGTAAAATCTCTGAAGTTGCTGTTGCTTTAACTGTGTGAAGTTGGCGAAACTGTCAGGCATTGTATAACGGATTAAACAGAATTCATCATTAGCTGGGTGAGGTAATTATTAATTGCAGTGTGGCCATTCCCAGGCCTGGAAAATGTGTTTTATTTCCCGGCAAGAGATTAATTTCCCACCATTTCTTATGTATTTCTAAAGCAAAATTTCCCTCCAAATGACCAAGTTTCCTGGCAAGAAGATTGCCAAATTGCCAATTATTTAATTCTTTCTTTCTTTCTTTCTTTCTTTCTTTCTTTCTTTCTTTCTTTCTTTCTTTCTTTCTTTCTTTCTTTCTTTCTTTTTTTTTTTTTTTTTAGGGGGAGAGGCCTTTTTATGCACTTTTGGATCTGGATTTTACATCTGACCAATGCTTGCTCTATTATATCACGTTCTATAACTCCAAGTTAATCTTTAGCGGCTCATATATAATAGCGAGTACAATCTCAAGCACGTCATTTACTGTGTGAACATGACGATACTGCCAGGCATCGCATAACGGATTAAGCACTACTAGTATTGATTCTTTAGGATTAAAGTTGATGAAAACTCAATGCATTGGACCAAGCCACCTGCATGGCGTGACGATTTGAGACAATTCATCATTAGCTGGGTGAGGTTACTTATTAATTGCAAAGTGGCCACTGACAATAACAGGTGCGTGCAGGCATAGAATAACCAATAGTGTTTCCATTCTGTACACTTTTCAATACAGTCCTTGGGAGGATGGTACACACTGGCGTGTCCAGGATCTGTTCCTGGGGGAGCTTTCAGAGATATGCCGGGGGCTTAATGTCTAAAATCGCCCCAAAACATGATTTTTAACAAAGCCCCCCTGGACACACCACTGGTACCCAGTACAGATGACCATTCAGGGATGTGCTGCAAACATGGGTCACATTTTCTGCTATTTGGTATATAAATAACCCCTTTTCCAGGCACATGATGATTTTGCAATATAGATGTGTCATTTTTTCAAAATATGCCCAATTTTCCTGAAAAATAGCCCCCACTGCATGTAGCCTAAATTTAAAAAAAATTACAATTTGTATTAATTAAATTAGGAGAAAAAATTTGACTTTTGGTTTATCGACACGTCCAAATTTATTGGAAAATTGGTATATGGATGTGTCCACTTTCAAATTCTCAGCAGCACATCCCATCCCAAACCAAACTTGGCATTTTCCCCAAAAATATTTTTCATTTCCCCCCAGTTTGCCCCACCCCCCACATTTAAGGCAAAACCCCCAAAATTACATACATTTCAACTTTCAACTGCTCCCCCTGAAATTCACTTTTCCCCCCATGCCCCCCCAAAATAATTCCTGGTGCCACCACTGTTTAGCACTGAAAGTGAAAGATACATTCTATGATTTAAAAGGGTTCAAAATAAACCAAGAGCTGTACAAAACTGCTGCACTTTATAAGTAGAGAGCTTTTTCATGTCAAGCATATCTGAAATCTAGGAGATAAGGCTGATGAAACTTTGGCCAGGCACAGTGACCTGGTGAAGGAGGTCATCATAGATAGCTGGTCGGGGCATTTTTACAGGACAGGCAAGTATAGCCAACAATTGGGCTTATTACCTTGATCAGAACCCAGGCCCGTAGCCAGGATTTTTTGTGGACTTTTTTTCCAAGGGGGAGGGGGGGAGCAATTTTGTGAAAAGTGGACTTTCTTCCCCAAATTAGGACCTATTTTGACCAAAAAAGCAGTTTAAAATCTGATTTTTTTGGCTCGCTATGCTCACAAATTCTTTAATTTGTGGACCTTTTGTATACTTTTGCAAATTGGGGGGGGGGGGGTGTTGCACCCCCTGCACCCTCCTTGCTACGGCTCTGTCAGAACCGATTGTGACAAGGTACTTCATTATGGTTCATCTGCCCCGCCTAGGCATGGCAAGAGCGAAATTTGAATTTTTATTTTGGCCCCGCACAGTGTAAAAATGACCTGAAACTATGCCAATCAAGAGCGTCCTTTCAAATCCATTTTCTTATTGCCCACATTGTTATATCTTATCATGCATCAACATAGAGTATTGTCATAACCCACATTCAACAATTTTCGTATGCTAGATGGCATTTTACATCATCATGGTGATTTTATGATGGAATGTCTCATCAGTAGCCATGTTTGTCCTTACTCCCTGATGTTGTGTTCTTGATGCATACTTGACACAGAATTACACTTGATGATTGGCTGGTAATATTGCAAATGGGACTAACCAGAATATCTTACACTTCCCACAATGCATGGGTCAATAGTGACAGGAAATACCTTGAGGTGTTTCTTTTCACTATCAACCTATGCTGCACTGAATAGAAAATCAATACAGGAAAGAAATGCATTGTGGTAAGTGTACATCTTCTCTAGAGACAAAGTTATTACGATGCCAAAAAATGGTGTTTTTCCCCAAATACATCATGAAGCCATGTCAAATGTACTTTCTCAATATATTTACTTGCAGGCCATGTAGGGTCAAAATCATTTCAAAGATTTGTATTTGAGGGCCAAATACACCTGATTTTGCTATATTTACTGTACATTTCAGAGCTGTTCAACGGCCAAACACAATTGGTAGGTAAACAGGATCTAGCCTGCGGGCTGCCTATTTGATTTTGAGAAACCATATTTAAAATCAAGAAAGACAAATTCAATTCAATTAATTCAAATTAATTCAAACGACTTCAGAAAATTGAACATTATTTATTAGTCCTCTACAGATCTTGGAAATAATTAAAGATTTCATTAGAACAAAACCAAAACTCACTATTGATGATTTCGCCTATCTTGGTCGGTAGGCATCATCAGAATGATGGTTGTAGATCCTTACTTCTGGTTGGATAGATCCCAAATGAGTTCCAGTTTTGGTTTTGTTCTAATGAAATCTTTAATTATGTTTACCAACAAACCTGATGAATTTATTTAGTGGATCTTGGAAAGTACCTTTAAAAGCTAACTGAGACTGTACACAAACTTTAATTTTCATATGGGCATAGGTTTTTAGCATGTTTATAGTATAAAAGGCACAAGTAGTGTTGGAATCTGAGACGAATATTCGTCTCAGGTTGGAATTAGGCATTTTTTTATGCATAGCAAAATTTGCTTTTATCACATTTCTCTTGGTACATTCACATACTTCAGTGTGTATTAAGTCTGTTGCATAAAAATACTTCTCAACTCCAAAATTGTGTACCAAATTGATAAAATTGTGTAGCATTTTGCTACGCGATACCAGCTATTTCCAACGCTGGCCGCACAAGAATGTATTAGAGCAAATTGGGAGTGAAAGCACAAATCTACCTCACTAAAGCGGGGCTTAAGCCTCACTCTGGCCCCACTACATATTTGTTCTCTGGCCGCACTATCCGATTAACATTAGGCAAAATACAACAAGATTTGGTGACAATGGTTTGAAAGATTTTGTAGATATGTGCAAACTAAGCATATTTTGTAATGCTTTAGTTTGTTCATCACTGTTTAACAACTCTCGTCCGGCACGCCTGCGTGGTTTACTTCTCAGACGAAGTAGACCACTCAGACGACACAGAAGCATCATTGTTAAACGGTAATGAAAAACAGTGAAATATGATTGAATCCCTAAATCAACTCAATTTTAACAACATTTTGTGAAGGGTAGAAAACAAATTTTAGACCGGAATTGACATTTATTTTCCAATCACAATTCCTGACTGCTTCTTTACAGTACAGGGCAATTGGTAATGGGCTATTCCAGTTGAAATCCATACACTCCTAATGGGAGACATGACCTTAATCTCCCACACAGGGAGTGTAGATTTCAAAATTCCATTTGAAATTCATGCTCCATTATGCATGCATTACTGCAGCAGCTCACGGTTGTTTGATGTGATCATTTATTAGTTTTTCAAACAAGACACCATGTACAACACAATTTTTAGGCTTAAACAGCTTAAAGATGTGTCATACTATGTATACAGATGCTTTTGAGTCATTCTCAACTTTAATTTCCCTTCTTTTACAACATTATCCACTTTCACAGCATTTTTAAAGCTTTTTCGGATATAAAATGTATCTATTTATGACAAGATTGGTGGCGCTATTTAGATACTGGAAATTACTCTTTCAGGCTTTTAATCAAAATAATTCCTTTTATTTTTTTGATGAAATATGTTTTATGATAAAATTTCTTTGTTGCTTGTTTCACCTATTCCATCTGTTTAAATGGCAGTATTGATTAACTACCCCTTGCAAATTAAGAAATATGATCTGTGATAAATAGCGCCATCTATAGTTTGCATTTTCTTAATAATGAAGCCAATTCTATATATACATCGAACAACCGTGGCAGAGAGGAAACTTCATTTATTTCAAATAATTCTAGAAAAAATATTCCTTTTTGTTTAATTAGTCTTAGTTGTCTTTTTTGTTTTATTCCATTTGTTTACACTGTACCCTGACACAATTTTGACATGATTGATCAAAGTGGTACCAAGTCCAGAGGAGGAAATATTGTGGGTAACTCCCTGGGCGGAGTACCTCTTTCCCAACTACCCCTATCTACTCATTTCCTCCTAATACTCTTCTAATCAAGGTGAATTCTATATCATCAATTTAGATATCCCACATATTACCTGTTATCTGGTCCTAAAAAGCAGAGGGATCTGCAAGGAATAACAATTGCTGCCTTGTGTGACAAATCAAACATGCTGCCCTTTTGAATTTTTGATCAAACTGCTTTCCCTCCAAGTGGTAAAAAGGAAAAAAAAACAACAACAAAAACCACAGGAAGTGTGAATTTCAAATGAATGGGTGACTCCATTTGAAATCTGCATCCCTTGTGTGGACGATTAAGGCCATATCTTCCACAGGGGGCATATAGATTTCAACTGGAATAGCCTAATAATCAGAGATAGGATTGTATAACAATATAGCAGATGGCAGCTATACATTGCATCTCCCCATCACATAGCAGATGGCAGCTATACATTGCCTCTCCCCATCACATAGCAGATGGCAGCTATACATTGCCTCTCCCCATCACATAGCAGATGGCAGCTATACATAATTTGCATCTCCCCATCACATAGCAGATGGCAGCTATACATTGCCTCTCCCCATCACATAGCAGATGGCAGCTATACATTGCATCTCCCCATCACATAGCAGATGGCAGCTATACATTGCCTCTCCCCATCAAGTCTCCCATCAAACAAACAGTTACTATTTGAACTGATAACAGTTTACGCTTACCCTACGCTCCCGGCCATCGAGGGCTCCCCAAACAGGTGCATTTTATATCACTATTGTCAAGAACCCTTTCATTCTCTCTACTTTAATAGTTCTTTTATACCATTGATAAGATTAGGGAAGATGTAAGATGGAGAACTCAACCATTTTCGGAGCTGTCAAGTGCATAATCAAGACCAGGTGGGTTTTGATGTCTTTTCTAGGTCACAGCACTCTTTATAGAAAAAGAGATAATTCTTATCAAAATGTGGGATGATGTCCCCGATGATGTCCCATCATGATGATGAGATGAGATAACTGTAAAGCATGATATTTTTGTGGCATTAAAGTTTTGCGTTTTGGAGAGAATCCAAGTTTCTGTGACATGAAATTTTGAGAATTAATATGTTTCCTTAAGGGATCGAATAGCAACGTATGCATGCACAGTATTTAACGTAGGACCTGAGAGCACATCAGACATACCAAATTGCATCCTGAATGGGGAGTGTCCTTCTGATATCAAATAATTTAGATTGTTTGAAATTCGCAATATAATACAAAGTTTATGGCAAATTATTAAAAACTGATATCTGACATTTAACAGTTCTCAAAGTAAAAATGTTGACCATTCGTATTGAAGATATATAAAAGTCAAAAGTGTCATCAGGGGTTAAACAGTATTGCTATCATGTTGCTGGTGATATCACAGCTATAATACTGGCAACTGACAAAAAATTGCCAAATGGGGATGACAATTTGGCTTTGCCCCCTGAATTGGGACGAACATTTAGCTTTTCCCCCTCACACCAAAATCCTGGCTACGCTACTGCTCATTTAGCTTGATCACATCACAATGAACCACAATGGCCTCATCCCAATGTCATTGTTCAATAGCCTCAATTCAACAAGAATAGAGCCAAATTTGACCTCAAGTTTCAGACTACGAGTTTTTGTACCCAAATTTTCATAGGTCATTCAATGAATGTGCAAATGTATTGGGATTAAAGAACTTTGCCCTGATAGATGAACATGTTGTGGATCCTAGTGTAATGTCTAGTCCTTGATAAGTGACACAATATACATAAATATGAAAATGTACTTTGATCTGTTTATCTATATTACTATAATTATGAACAAACTCACACCCTTTAAAAAATGTGACCATTATATTTTCATGGATATGCAACATAATAACAGGGAAATATACATGGACAAACTGTTTTATATAGCACACTATTGTATGCCAGTGTCAATGCATTCAACACTTGAGCTGGGCTTTTTTCTTTGCAGGGGGGTATGACATACTGCTATTCATGAAGTTATCCAAAAGTTTATGGGGATTCATAAATTGTGTGTATCATGTTTATTTATTTCAATATTGTGAACTAATAATAATAATAATAATAATAATAATAATAATAATAATAATAATAATAATAATAATAATAATAATAATAATAATAATAATAATAAAAAATAATAATAATAATAATAATAATAATAATAATAACGATTGACTAGCGAGTATAGTCCCACCCTTTTTTGAGTGAAAAATGACCGAAAATGGGGGGTGGGACTTTACACGAGGATTTGCTAGTTAACAAGGTGCATTTTTAAGCTTTCAAAACAGTGAATACATGTCAAGGTGTCCGATATTCGGCACCAGAAGCTTTAAAAAGTAGTCTCACTTGAGTTGTAAAAAACTCATATTTTCTCATATTTTTGGGAATATTGTTAATAAAATATGTCAATTTCTTTGAAAGAAATGACATGCAAACTATCATTTATTTTATTTTACGCCTACTCTGACACAAGATCGATCTTTCCACATGTTGTTTACTAACTGTGGAGGCGGCCATCTTGAATCCTTGTTCACGGCCGTAGAGTTTATTTTCACTAAATTGGACTTCATTTTCTCACATCAAAATCCTTCAAAAATTCCAAAATAATGTTTTCATGTATCCATGATTTATGTAGAGCATTTTAAATATTTAGGATTGATTTTTGACAGCAAATATGAGACTGAAAATAAATAAAATCAGTGAAAGAGGTTTGATTAATTCACCGAGTGGCTTCTAAACAAAAACAAAACAACTGATTCAGTTTCCATTTTTCCAGCGAGAGTTTTGTGAAAGCTTGATATTTTGTTGAATTTTTATCATCTTTACAATAATATGTGAACTATTTTGAGGATGTTTCAAGGTAAATAAATAATCTAGCAATGAAAATTAAGCTCCATTTTAGTCACAAAAATAATTTTGAGGTCATTTTGCAAAAGTTGCATGATTTGGGTTGTCAAATTCGGAACCATTCTGTTAAAAATTGGCAGTGGGACTTTACTCGGGGAAATAACAAATTCTGAAATTTCCCCAAATATTAGGGTGGGACTATACTCGAAGGTGGGCTTATACTCGTGTCAGTACGGTAATAATAATAAAAATAATAATAATAATAACACAAATTGTGTTATTTTAATTTGAAACCTCATACAATTTGCAAAATTAAAATACAGTAAAAAACTAAATACAACTACATGTACGTCATTTATCAATTGTGTAAACTAGCTTCATCTAGATATCAATCAATAATTGCAAATTTACCAGCACATTAAACTAGGAAATTGCACGATCATGCATTATAGTACACTGCAACAACTAAGATATCATGCAATGCGATAATTAAACCCTCAAAATATGAATACGCCTATATTTCTGAGTTCATAGTATTTCATTTAGGGTGAGAAAGGTGGTGGTGATTGGTGGATGTTGACATTGTCTTGCATGTCAATGGTATGCACTTGTTAATACACCAATTATACTACAACTAGTGGTACTACTCTACCAATACTTCAGGAGCAGGAGAACAGAAAGTAAGTATGTTTCTCATGTATAGACGAATCCAACCAGCCAAGCGCTGGACAGAATTCATTCAGCCATAAGCCCGACTCCACATCGCAGTGCGATGGGATGCTGCGATGCTATAAAAACTGTAATCTGAGCCAGGTTTTTACGAGCTCAGCAGTGAAAATTCTCATCGCGCAGTGAAAATTTTGGTCCGCGATGGAGTTGAACAATGTTCTACTTTTTCGTATCGCGCTGCTATATTGCAGCCGTGCACGCTTCTGATTGGCTGCTGGAAAATCAAAAGGAGATGCAGACCCCACATGCTTTTAAAACATCACAATATCGCGCGATGAAATTAAAATGTACATTTTAATTTCATCACGCGATGCGGCGATGTTTGAAAAGCATCGCATCGCGCTGCAAAGTGGAGTCAGGATTGGGCTTTAGATGTGAAACACGGGTGAAGGAATTTAAAATCCCTACCAAGCCTGCATTATTTCACATTTCAGGTGGTATGGGTCCTGTCAATGTCTGCTATTGAGGTGTACGACTGTGTGAAAATGGATTTTTTTATACTTGGCTTGGACTAATTGATGCTATATGAGGGAGAATATAGTCAACACCAGGTAGAGCTCTCCCTGTGGTGCAGGGGACCAAACTTTGAAACTGATTAGAGCAAAATATGGGCTACTGAACTGAAATTTTAAGATCTTTTTTGGGGTATAGTGAACTAAAATTGGTCCAAATGTATTAAGTGTGGAGCTAAGAAATTCTGAAGTTTTTAGTCAAGGTCAGGTTAAGAAACTGGAGCTTGAACTATTGCAGAGCCTGAACTGAGAACCCTTGACTGCTGCACATACTCGTACCACCTCTATATATATGTCAGTGGCCCTTCCACGATAGAGGGCCCTCTAGTTACCACATGACACAAATGATTCATGACAACATTTTGATGTGATGAAACCCTACTCAGTGTTGTAGGTTATTCAAAGCTAACCAGAAGACGATGCAGAACATATGATTTTCTCCTTTTCTTTACAACTCCCTTCTTTCAAATCTAGCATCTTGAGAAACTAGTGTTCAAGATGGACCTTTTTAATCCAGACACCCCATCGTGCTCTTCGACCACCAGTACCCGACGTAAAGCCGTAACAAATGCAGGCGTCTACTACATATGGTCTCAGTCTAGTGATGAAGATCGCAGACCAAGAAGCCTAGACTACATGGGTGAATACCGATCAGTGGACCGTATAACTTGCAGCTGTGATTTTAAAGCAGAACCAGTGATGAAGAACTTTGGTATTTTTCACACTGATTTAGTGAAAATGCCTCCAGGTAAAATGACTGTTTAAAGATTTAGCAACTTATTTTATTTACCCTGTACATCAATGTTTATAGTCTCATTGCATGTTTGAAATTGATAAGGAACAGCAGCGAGTGATCCTGTAAACCTGCGTTGAAAGTACCCAAAATTTAAGACATTCCATTTAAAAGATATGACATTAAAAAGATTGGATAGGGTTATTATAACAATTACTAGTCTTTGACGAATGCTGTTTTATCAATATTTTGCATACTGCTTCATTTTTGGAGTATGCATCACAAGTTTGGGTATTTATAATGAATGATAAGTGATCATGCATGTTTTGTGAGGACAGATATGAGTCAAGCTGTAAGATGGGGTCTTGTGAGTGGCTTACAGGCCGAGGTATATTTAGTCGTCAAAATGCAGGGAAGAATCACAGTTCACTTTTTACACACTTTTGAATAGAGATTTAGGGTTATGGTTTGGATTAGAGTTTAGGATTTAGGGTTTAATAACAAACAGGGTCAAAAACAACTAGAAACAAGCTAGAATCTTCCAAGTGTAAAAGACGGATTCAGTCTCTTACATACTATTGCAATTTCGCTCCTATACCTTTACATTGGCATGAACCACGGTTCTTCGCTGCAAAATGGTCGTATTATATAGTTCACAGGCCATGAAATGGGGGTCTAACTGCCACACATACATATGATATACTGCCAATAACTATGCTTATTTCCTTACCCATTTTATTCTTATTAAGGATTGGACTACATCCTTCAAAACGAGGCCCATTCAGACATCACAATCAAAGTTGATGACAAGTTATTCAAAGCTCACAAGAGCATCCTTGTCGCAAGCAGTGACTACTTCAAAACAATGTTTTCTGCTGGATTCAAGGAAGCCAACATGAATGAAATTGAGCTACATGTACCTGGACAAAGCGAGGTATTTGAGACCCTCCTCGAGTTCATTTATTCTGGGAAGATGAGTTACTTGACATCAGATACAGCTGTGGACATTTTAGGTATGGCTGGCTACTTGCAAATGGATCAAGCAGTTGAATTGTGTTGCGAGGCCATTTTACACTGGTATGCTAGGAATTTGATGTCTCTGGAAAGAGCTCTGGAAATCTGCCAACATCCGGAAGAAAACTTGAGTTTTCTCATCCTGCAATCCAAATACTACATAGCAGTCCATTTAAGGAAAACATGTGGCATTATCCCTGAAACACTAGAGTGTTTGAAGATGTGCATGGAAACTGTGTCAGACATGATAAATGATGACGTAAGTACTAGAAAGGCAGTTAACATATTTTATAAATATAAAAAGTACAGTGTAATACATCACTGAACATGGGGAACTGCAACTTTGACTAAATTCAAATTTGGAAATGACATGCTCAGTTACCCTCATAGAGGCCTTTTTTGTCCATAGAGGACATTACTTCACAAAGGTGGCCGATCTGCTGTGTCCAAGCAGTACATCAGTCAATGTGAGACATTAAATTAAGATTAAAACCAGCGTGCACTCACGATTACATGATTTTTTCACTCGAAAATGTCTCACGGCCAAGAATTAACCCTAATGCTAAAAGTGGTTTGGGGCCATCAGAAAGGAAAGAAGGAATGAAAAAGGAAAGAAGATGAACAAAGTTACCTCACACCCCCGGGATTTGAACCTTCGACCCCTGGGTGCCAGCAGGAAATCACTGACCGGTAGCCACAGGTCTTTCGCTGGCATCACATGGTATGCATGCATGCAGCCGTTTTGCTTTGTAAGATTTTACAGAATTAGGCCAGGGTTAAAGAAACCGCATAATTTTCACTCATAGATGGGGAGAGGGGATCAAGGTCATTCGACTGTTGACAAAAAGAGCATGCAAAACCACACCATCCTCCTTTAACTGTTGGCATTTAAATTTATATTTTACAGCATCGTTTCATAGTCATGATGAAGTGGCTGGAACAAAACTGGGAGGACCGCAAGCAGCACGCATACCACCTGCTACACAAGATAAAGATAGCAGATTTGTCCAGGAGAACAATGATTCAGCTGGGACAGAATACACAGCTTCAAGAAGTAGTCCAAGTCAATGTCATCAAAACGGAACACTCAGACGAACAACTTGGAGAGACACTTTCTGAAATCCTGAAATATTGCTCACCTTCTGTCTCTTATTATGATTATTATGATGATGAAGATATTCGCATGATTCAGGAAGGCCGTATACAAACAAGATGGGTGAATTTAGTAGAGGTATTTTATTTGATATTTTGTTTATAAATATTAAGAAATAACTCCAGGAATTTAATTAGAGAATAAGTAAGAATGTGATACATGCACTTTCTTATATCCTGCTTTGGACTAAACTACAACAATTATTCCATTGTCTTCTTGAAGAAATTCATTAGGTTTGTGTGATTCAATTAACAGCATGTTCTTTTTGCCAAAACCAAATATATTTTACTGACCTGACAGTTTTAGCCATCTTGGTCGAACGCCATCATCGGAGTGATGGTACTCGATCCTTCCTTCTGGTTGATTGGTCACCAACAGAGGGCGCACTAGTGCCCAGAAGTGGATTGTACATGTGACTGAAGTCACATGGATCGTATATGTGAAGAGGACAAAATCAAACGTGCCCTCGGACAGTATGGCTACCCGGAATGGAAGTCAGGTAAAATACAAAATGGACAATAAACAGTGAAGAAACCGAGTAAGAACAAGGATTCCACAGAGAGAAATAAAGGACTTGTCATCATTCCTTATGTTGAGAAATTGTCAGAAACGGCAACTTGCATTTTTAGAAAGCATGACATTGCCACCGCGAAAGCCCTCATTTACCCCGAGGAAATTGTTAGTTCACCCCAAGGACCAAAAAGATCCCCTCTGTACGACCGATTGTGCCTACGAGATACCTTGCACCAATTGTGACACTACTTATATGGGTGAAACAGGTCATCATTTTGAAACTAGATTGGGTGAACATAAGATGAAATCGGACAAAGTAGCAAAAAGTAAAGGAATCTTTACTACACCATAGAATATCTAGTCTATGACTACACAAACCAGGAAACAATCTGAAAGCGAAAAATTAAAATTGACAATCGCAGACAACGCAGTTCAACATAATCATGTGATCAATTGGGACGGCTTAAAAGTTCTCAACATGGAATGTGATCTATGGGCTCGCCGCATCAAACAATCCATGTGAATAAGAAAGAGAGCTCCTAACACCACGAACAGAGATGATGGGGCCTATTTTCTCAGTCATGTATACGATCCACGTCTGGGTGCTAGTGCACCTTCTGTTGGAGATTGCAGATTAATAACTGGCCTAAACTAACTGAATATGTATCATAGTCAATATTTGGGTGGAGTATGATTGTTTATGTATAATAAATAAGTTGACATAAATTCCTTTGTCATCTGACAAATTTTACACAGACTTCCACCAACCAAGATCTTCAGTCAACTGATGATATTCAACCTGTACAATCCACACGAAAAACTGAATATACCGATGAAATGTTGGGGAAGCTAGATCATGATTATATGGTCTGTAGTACAATGGCCAACCGAGCTGGTAAAGTTTACAGGAAGCATTTGGTGTCAGGTTAGTATGATATTGTTGTGCTGGTTTCATGTTGTCATACCGCCCTGGCTTTGCCGTTCGATGGTGATATTTATGTCACTGCGTAAAAGCACCAGAAACGCTAGCGGTGACTATCAAAAGTAGGATTTTTAAGTTTTTAGGCCTTTACGTATTTTTTCAACACCAAAACTGGTGCTTTCAAATTTGGTGCTTTCTATAAGCCCAACAAGCAGCATCTTGCCAAAAATTTGATCACCCTGCCGATTTGTCCAAAGCGACAGATCGCAAGGCTATGCGTGCAGGGTCCAGAGACAAACCTTTTTTTTTGGCCTAACACGAAAGTGCAAGCTACAAAGGCAATAATTACCATCTTGTAAAGAGTAAAATGAGAAAAATGTAACTTACTTGTGACAGATTTTAAAATAAACTTGTCATATAGCTGACATACTGGAACACTATGAAATGATAAATAGTAATTACATTAGAAGTCAATTAGATTAATGGTTTTCTTATTTCATAGTTTACAAAGAGTTGAGTCAGCAAAGAAGTGAGGAAACCTACTGTGATGTTGATGTCAGAGTTGACGGAAGAATTTTCAAAGCGCACAAGAGTGTGCTGATGATATGCTGCAATTACTTCAAAGAATTACTGACCGACCCACAAACACACAAGATTGAAATAGATGGTGAAAGCGAAACATTTGAAAGATTGCTCAATGCACTCTACACTGGTAAAATAGAAGGGGTCTCAACAGACACACTTATGTCTACCCTTGATATGGCCAGCAAACTACAACTTCACTCAGTAATCGACACACTGAAGCTGTTCGTTTCCGAGCTCACACATAGTGGAGAGATGTCGCTAGACATGGCTCAGCAAATCTGCAAGAGAGAAGAGCCAGGCCTCTCTTCCATTCAAGAGATTTGCAAAGATTACACCAAAGCAAGCTTTGTGTCACTTGTGGAATGTCATCCAGGACAAGCATCTATAGAATACCTGACTGAACATCTGGATGAGATGAAAAAGCCAGACGAATCAGTAAGTACTAGTATTTTAAAATTTTCCTGGGGGCCACTTGTATTCCGAGGTGGCATGAACTTTCAAAATGGACCCTAAACAATTATTTTTCTGGGGCTTTCATAATACCCTAAACACCATATTTTGGTCACATTGTCTATCTTTAAACAGTGGAAAACTATCATTATTTTGTAATTGTTGGATGTTTCATATTGAGGTCTTGTCAAATATGTTATACTTTTGTGTGATTTTTGATGTTTTTGACACCCTGAAGCAAGTATGCACATACATCGCTTGCCTGTTAAAACATACACTTTTTGCACAATAATGATATCCACCTCCAAGTTCACTTCCTCCTTGATGATGTCTTGCATAATCATGTCTATTCTTTTGGTCAAGGGTTAACACCATTCTCTTCTGCCCAATCGACAGTCCTTTTTTTTTTCAGATTCAGAAAGACCCTCGATCTAGACCCAAAGCCAAGAATCATCCATGATTGAGCTTCTTTAAACTAAAAAATATACCACAAGGACAAAGTTATAATTAGCATTTACATTGGCACACACGAAAGTGGTAGAAATACATAGAAAACCAATGGATCTTTACCATTTTCATGAATGCACAATTAAATATAAATTACAACTTTGTCCTCTGTGGTAATCTTTTGGTAATTTTCTTTTCCCTAATTTTTTAAAAATAACCAGGGATGGTCCCAACTTTGGATCTTGGATAGAGGACTATTCAAAACCCTAATCCTAACCCTAATCTGTTGATCTATCATCATTACTACTTTACAGAAATTTGTGCAATTTTTGCTGAATTGGTTAACACACAGCTGGGAAGAGAGGAAGCAGCATGCACATGATCTATTGAAAAAGGTTAGGCTTGGTGTCTTGTCAGATGATCTTCTGAAGAAACTTCAGGAAATGACTTCAGATATTGTGGGATGTAGGAAGATGTTGATGGAGGTAATGAAGCTGAAGGCTACTACAAAGACACCACAAAGACTGCAGGATATTCCTCTTTATATTAGCCATCCACATTGGTTTGCTACAAGGACAACTATCACAGTAAGAATAACTTAACCCTAACCGCCTAAGGGCTTTTTGGCGACGGAAGGGAAAGAAGGAAGGAATGAAGAGAGAAAAGAAGGAAAGAAGTTGTTTGCTCTGGGTGGGATTCGAACCCGAGACCCCTCGCATGCCAGGCACTGGGTCAGCGACACTTTGCCACGGGTCTTGGGTTTTAATGGCCAGCTAAACCGCCTATATATCACTTAGGCGATTAAGTCATCACACCACGTGGGATGCATGCACTAACAGCGCATATACCAGGTAGTATTTTGTAGTATACCGTCCTGTTAGGGTTAAGGAAGCCTATATTGAGTTTCGATAGTGGTAACCTAACCCTAACCGCCTAAGGGCTTTTTAGCGGCGGACGGAAGGGAAAGAAGGAAGGAATAAAGAGAGAAAAGAAGGAAAGAAGTTGTTTGCTCTGGGTGGGATTCGAACCCGAGACCCCTCGCATGCCAGGCACTGGGTCAGCGACACTTTGCCACGGGTCTTGGGCTTCGCGTCATCACACCACGTGGGATGCATGCACGAACAGCGCATATACCAGGTAGTATTTTGTAGTATACCGTCCTGTTAGGGTTAAGACAAGAATTACATCACATGTTACGAGCAGGTATACATGTACTCCTACAGTTAGCTAACCCTCTGAATATTCCTCTGATGGATCAAATTAAGGTTACAATTAAATCAAAGGTTCACTATGTCGAAGGTTTGCTTTGTCAAATAAGGCTCACTACGTTAATATGAAATAAAGTTCACTATATGTCGAATCTAACCCTAACCTTATCCCTAATCCTAATTGTTACCCTAACCCTAAATTTGAAACCTCAGCCTAACCTCGCTCCGTAATATATAGTGTAATGTTATTCATTTGAGAGACAATGAAGTGCACAACACAACAGCACTGTAGGGTTTGAACCGCAACCCTCCAATCATGAGTCCCAACCTGTACTGCCAGTACCACTGTGCCAATAACTGATGTGATCTGTTCCTATTAAATTTGACTTCAATGAACATAATACTAAGTAATTATTACGGTGTGGTACAGTGAATTTAGATTTCTGGCTATGGAGAATTATGCTCTATCACACAAGTCGCAAACAAAGTAACCAAAATAAATATTTCATTTATTTCATTAAATATTTTATTTCACTTCTTTCATATTTTGAAGGCCATGGTTGCTTTAGGTGGACGTAACCACTCCAATGAATACTATCATGGATCTTGGAGGAAAGCAAACATGGAATTACCTGAACCACTAACACAACATGCCAGTGTTGTTATCAATGGTCATCTCTGCATAGCAGGAGGAAGAATTCAAGTCAACGGAAGCTGGAATCGGTGCACAGAAGCTTTCCGATGGTACGACATGCAAAGTAAGCAGTGGAAACCTCTCGCATCTATGCATCAGCGCAGACGTAACTTTCCACTGGTATTTATGGATGGTTATGCATATGCCATTGGTGGGGGATGGCGATATGGTATGTTAGTTGAATGTGAACGCTATAGTGTGATGCATAACAGTTGGGAGAAGTTACCACCAATGCCAATTGCATGCAAGTACCATTCTGCTGTAGCATATGATGGGGTAATCCTGGTGTATGGTTCAAAGAAAGGCTCAATGACGAATGAGCATGTCTTGCAACGGTTCACTCCATCATGGCGAGGATCTGGTGGGTCATGGCAAGTATTGATGAGTGAAAATATTACATTAGGATCCATAGATTTGGCTAGACCTGTTCTTACAGTTCAGAAAGAGCAGCTTTATCGAGTAGCTTATGGTAAGAATCAAAACAGGGCTTACGTAAGTAAGGTTGACCAAGTAAGTGTAGGGTTCAACTCTGCAACCACTGAAGAGGATCAGTGTTTAGACAAACGCGATAGTAGTAGTTCTTTTCATCCAATTATATTTTGTATTGATAGCCAATTGTATGCTATTGTTCATGGTTGTGTTTTTGACTTAGAAAGACAAGTAGGATGTTCAGAATTGCATTTGAGACACATAACCAACACATGTGACAAGTTTGGAACAGCAAGTGTGGCCATCGTGTCACTTGATCCACCAGTAGAAGCTGAAGTCGAGTCCAGCTCATCTGAGTCTGATTCTGAGCCAGTTCTAAGTTTGCGTGATATTGTAATAAGTTTGGACGATGACATCGCGATGAGTATCCTTGTATTTTAATAATGATATAAACTGCTCCAAAAAAGAAACTTACCAGGTAAGAAATTTGTCTGTCAAATTCAAACGACAAATTGTGTTACACTAAATGGGATATGAGTGGAAGCAGTGTTAATTGACGCTGCAATTTTTACACCTCATTTGTTGCAAACGGATGAGTATTTTTGAAGTTTAACTTATTTAACCGAACCTATCCACTGGAATGAAAGTTGCACTCATACCACTTGAGATGGTTGGCAGTATACAGGTGTAATCAGTGCTCTCCTCTTCTTCTTTGCATGACTAACTTTCCTATTGCTTCTTGTGAGGATGAAGAATGATCAAAGTTCAATGACAATTGTGTGAATTCATTGGGGCGGACCTGCAACTTTCAAATTTGATAGTAGGCTTGTTCAAATGAGCATAACTTCAAAAGTTTTGATCTGTTTACGACAAATGAGGTGTCAAACTCACGTAAATGTACACCGCTTCCACTCATATGCTATTCAGTATAATACGATTTGTCGTTTGAACTTGACAGACGAATTTCTTACCTGGTAAGTTACTTTTTGGGACCAGTTTACAAAGAATGCCAATGATGTGATCTATGATGTAATTGACTATAAATAAGTTTACTAATTCGGCTGGAAACAGCATTGTAAAGTCATTTATGCAATGTAAAAAAAAGTCAGTCAATACCATAAATAATACCAAAATACACCAGTCACTGACTGCCCTTCTGTTTACACCCACCTTGACCTTCTCTATTATTGTTTATTTAATTAATTGTTTGCAAGACCTGTTTAAAAAGAACAAAAAGGATTTCACCAAACAAAATTTAAAATCCATTGACATTTAATCACTAGTGTGCATTGTGTTGTACTTGAATCTTTCTTTCAAACTTGGAATGAAGTTAATCGATGCATGCATTATGAAATTGCTCATTTCTTCACAATCAGCCAACTGATTCAAGTAAAATTAGCATATAAGATGCATAAAATGGCTGCACGCTGGTTTTCTTATTTTTGGATTCTGATCCCTATTTCTTGACTTATATCCAAATTCATTTACCCAGTAATTTTTTTCTAGGACACCCTGTATATGGTGTATGAAAAAAAGTTTGGTTGGAAGCATAACATTGTAGTAAAACAAACAAAATCGATGTTGTTGTGTATATGCATCCTACTTATCCTACTTTAGCATCTTGCCTGACACTGTACCAGCCGCTTCGAGCTAGTCTTCGTTCAGCTTCTGACATCACCCGCTATCCGAACGCACTCCTACTAAAACACTCATATCTGCTCATAACCGACTTTTACATATATCGCTCCGCACATCTGGAACAACTTACCAGCTGAAATCAGAAACTGTGACACACTCTCCAAGTTCAAAAAATGTCTGAAAACACACTTGTATCCAAATGATGAATAATGTTTTTGCTTGTATTGTATTTATTATATATTTGCCATTTTCTCTTATTGCCGTTTTTCACTGGTTCATACTGCGCTTTGATCTTGATGTAACAGCGCTATATTAAATGTACTTTTGTATGTATGTATGTATCAAGTGCTATCATCCGTGATCACACCAGAAATGCCTACAAATATAGCACAGGTGAAAAGTTGTACACCTGTAATATATGACTATAACTAAATATTTGTAAATAGATATTACATGTATAATACCTACAAGTGTGGAATTAATATGATCCTTAAGTTTGGCATAGTTTGACTAATCATCAGCATGAATAGAATTTGCAGTTTGAACCGACCGAGATAACTTGTTTAAAAAAGCTTTGTATGCAAATTTTCTTATGTACATAATATTGTCCTTTTTAAAGGAGTATTTTGTGATCCTAGTATCCTCTATTTATGTCATTTTTCATTAGATATCCACGAAAAAAACCTATACCCAAAATTTCAGTTGCTTCCGATTTTATGCGTCATGAGTTATGCATGATTATGTGTATTACACTGCTCCATAGACAATGCGTTGTAATTTCGTTCTGGTGCACCAGAACGAAATTCAAATTTCACGATATCTTTGCTAAACGAATTAATCTGCAAGAAATATTTTGTACATAAACATTATGTAGCCAGAGGTTTCCAGTGATATAAAAATCTCAACTTTTTTGAGAAAAGTGGGGGATGAGGCTGTGGATCACGAAATGCCCTTTAATGAATTTGTCATAGATTACAATGTTTAAAATGTAATTTAGTAAAAAATAAACACAAATATCAAATGACAGTGGTTGTAATTAATCAACATTAAAATTGTTAGAATAATAAGGCCACATAAAATTAAAAATTTGTTTCACATCCTCACCTTTTGCGGAGGCATTTTTTGTTGTTGTTGCTAAATTGACAAAATACAACAATTTTCATGTTTTCATTACAGTTTTGACATTACTAGCAGTTTTCAGCATCTGCCAGGATTGAGGAGGCCTTTTTTTTATTAAAGATTATGAGGGGTAAACCCCTCAAAGAGCTCCACAAAACACTTGCAAGTGATATTCATGCTAACTGCTTAACATTTAATATGAAAATTGAAAATAAAAAATATATGGACTGATCCTAGAAAGGAGGAGGGAGGTGGATGCGAAGCAAATTATTATTTTTATTTGGCCTGACACAAGTATTTTAATTTGGCCCACATTTAGCAACTGGTAGGTATGATAGAAATAATTTCAAAATGTAATAATAATAATAATAATAATAATATCTTTATTTATTCACGGTAAAACATGTTCAATATAAAAGTCATTGTTCTTCCACATGTCCGTGGCATATACACATTAAAGTAACAGAATTATAAATTAGTACGCATAAATCATTAAAACAATAGTCAGTATATTACAAAATTATGAAAGCATAAGAACATATAATATTTAAAAAAATTTTAAAACCCAGTAAAACTCATTTCAGTATGACATCAAAATCTAAGAAAACAGGCAAGAAGATAAATATAATCACCAGAATAAAATAAAAGTTGTAGACCTTATATTGCAACACATATATCTGAATACCACTAACACATTCACCAAGTTCACACTCGCACTACAAACGCACCCCCACACCCCAAGTACACCCCAACTCCAGCACACCCATAAATACCACCCACCCACATAACCACACACCCCTTGCACCCACATCTTACTCCCATAGCGCACCTTCATCCTAAATCCACAAGCATGCATCCATAACACAATGACACGGTTTTTAAAATATAAAATAGGTTATAAGCTATATTAGGCCAAAAAAAAAAAAAAGGTTCGTCTCAAAGCTGACGCTGCAGCTTGTAAAATCCCACGATTTGACCAAAAACAAATGCGAATTTTTTTTATTTCAAAAAATTTTTTTTTTTAGTTTTTCCAGAAAAATTCGACAAAAATCTGATTTTTTTCTCAAAATACAAAAAAAAAAAAAAAAAAATCGCATTTCGCATTTGTTTTAAATTTCTCGTCAGCTTTGAGACAAACCTTTTTTTTTTTTTGGCCTTATAATGTACAACAATATTAATTAAAAGAAGAGCACCAGCAATATAGGAAAATTAAACCACATTGACAAAAGTCTACATCAAATTCAGAATTAAGGCGATTTTACAAATTGCACTAAACTAATACACATTTAAGGAACATCATATTGTACAGGAGCAAGAAGTCAAGATTGAATTTCTATGACACATAAATAAAAAACATTCATATAATACTATCAACATGATTAAAGCAGTATTTAAAATGTAGATTTTATACACAACTGACCACTTATAAAGAAAGGTTAAAGGGGCAAGTTAATTTTGTTCAATTTTTTTTTATAACATCTTATATAAGGTTATATATAATTACCATATCAAAAACAAAGAGCGCATAAACCAACAAAAGCAAAAGGAAACCAGTAATCTCAGAGCAAAACGTAACAAAACTATATTCAAAGAATAACTGCTCTTTCAATTTTATACTTTTTGAAAACGTTACGAGATTGAGATAACGGGATATTCCTTTATTGTTTTTATGGTAATCTGATCTATTAATTTATGAAATTAGCTTTGGGGTGACAAGGAATGTGTGTGTGAAGTGCACAAATCTAGATTTGAGCATAGTATGAAAACATGCGTTTAGAGGTTGATTTGATTTGAGAGATTCGATTGTGTCTGGTTCCAGATGTCACCACATGTTGTGACATAAATAAAAAAAACCATAAAACAATAATCAATAATAATCAATATCTATTCAAAGACTAACGAGTCTCATTAATTAGCGCAAGCTATATATAATATAGAAATTACTCCAAAGTTGGCAGAAATCATGACATATGTTTTGTTAAAGTACTTAAAATGTTATTCATCTTATGTGCATTTTTCCAAGGTTTGACGTACACATAGAACATTAAGGTGGTACTACACCCCTTGATAAATTTGTGACTATTTTTGCATTTTTCTCAAAAAATAATAACACACTGGTAACAGAAGTATATTATAGGGGCAAGGAATCCAGTTACTGCACTGGAATTTCAGTGACTCAAGACAAGCGGTACGTTATTTATGATAAGAAAAGAGGTACCGCTAGAATGTATACCTCATTTCTTAACATATATATTGAACCACTAGTCTTGAATCACTGAAATTTAAATGAAGTAATTGGATTCTTTTACCAGTGTGCAGTTATTTTTTGAGAAAAATGCAAAATTAGTCACAAAATTTATCAGGGGGTGTAGTACTACCTTAACCTCATAGATCGTGTGCAACTGATCATTACCATACAGTCTTATAGTTTTGTACTTACAGGTCACAAAAACGATTAAAAGTTAGTTTAAACATTGTTTGAGCAATATGAAACTTTCCTTGTCAAAGATCCCGTGTCAACATGCCTGGAAAAGGGTTTTTTTTTTGCCTCATACTTAATGTTCATCATCCGCCATTTGTATATATTTCATTATTGTTTCGCGAAGAGGGTTCTTTTTCTGATTTATTTTGTGTTAAATTTGCCTAGGCTTTCGCAAATTACCAATACATCTAGCACGAATGGTCAATTGACATGTATAGTATAGCATTTCTCTTCAGTAACCTAATTTGAATACTGCTAAGGAAATAAAAATTGTCACGCAAGGTAATTAATTTTTTTAATCAGTCATATTGATTTACCCCAGCAAGAACAAAGAAACTTCAAAATTCAGTGCAGAACTGCATGGATTGGGTAACATATTTTCCAACTCTAGGGGCAGATACCTTTCCAAAAATCACTGTAAGCATTGTTCCCCTCATTTGATACCACCCAGGCTGATGGACTAATGGCATGTCCCAAAAAACTTTGTGAAATTTTATCTTTTTTTCTGTGAAATCTCAATTTTTCAATGGAATTTCCCCGAACCATTTCCATTTTTCCCGATGAAATTTTGGTCTGGGAATTACCAAGTTTTTCCAAGTAAAAATGACATCATTTGGGGGGGGGGGGTGGGGTGCTGTTAATTTCTGGAATAGCCCAATAAGGCTAAAAAGTGCGATTTGTGTAGGTTGGCACATTTGTGACACGATCATGGGGAATGAGTTGGATGTCGCTAATATTGCTTTTGAGATATTTTTATATTGTTTTCAGCCATTGATAAATTGCTTATAATTCGGAAACCAGATGTAGCATATGTAAACTGCCAGAAAATGATGTAAAATACTTCAAATTGAAAATTGCCGCAATGTGACTCATTCCTCTTGATCATGTCACATTTTTGCTTTTGGGAGTAATTTTAATACATTTCACTTTGTTATTTCAGAAATCTAGAAATACTGAATGATATTTTCATTACAAAATGCCTATGACTTATGTTTATAAGGAGAAGAAATCAATAAAATTAACTAAAACCAGTCTATGATTTTCTTGGAAGTTGTCATTTTCATCTACATGTACTCGACTTACTTTGCAACACACTTTAATAATCATAAAAACAATGGGCTATTCCATTTAACATCCACACTACCCCTGTGGAAGATTTTGGTAATGCCTTCTACAGGGGGAATATGAATTTCAAATGGAGTGAGCACATTAGGCAGCTCCATTTGAATTTCATTCACTCTCTAAAAAAGATTCCATCTGAATCTTCCACAGAGGGAGGGTGATTTCAAACGGAGCTGCCTAATGTGTTCATTCCATTTGAAATTCATATTCCCTGTGGAAGATATTGTAATAGCCCATTGTGTAATTTTGTAAACTAACACAACAACTTTTTGTGGAATTTCACTTAGTTCGTCACCTCCTTTCACTTGTAATGGTAAGTCCTAAACTATCCAAAAGCTGTGCTTTCCACAGGGGGTTGTGTAATGTCCACGGAATAGCCTACTGTTGATTTTCACACTTGCTGAAGAGAAATCTACACTGATGCATTTCTGTTATGCCTCATTAGATAGGAACTTAACGACGTCTCCTCACACGAGTGTCAAGAGATGCTCCTTTAAATCATGAAAATTTAACCGTTGCCATCAGACCATCAATCATGCATACATGATTGGTGGCATATGTACTGATATATTGTAATTATCTTGTGTGGGGTGCATTTGTACTGGTATGAGATAGGGGTTAGTGCTTGTTGCCAAATGAGGACACACATCAGATTTTCCTCGACATAAACAAGGACCTACTTGCAATGGGAGAGCATACTTTTTGTGTGGGGGTGCATGTGGGTGGCCTCCCCAACTATGGATGCGCTACAATGTATAACTCATCCCTGTTATCCAATCGTCGATGCCACAGAGGCTGCAAACCATCCATAGTTCAGGGCTACTTGCAAATGATTGCAAATTACACTGATAGGCCTATGTATTGACAAGCATATTTAAAGTGTCCTCAATCACACAGTAAAAAAGCAGTCCACAGTTGATATACCACGTCCACGGTTGATATACAAAACGCCCCCCAGTTAGATGTTGGAAGTGAATGTATACATCCATGTTTGCATAGTTCTGTACATGGTCCACTTTTGGAGCAGATTACAGATGTGTATGTGTGTTTGTGCATACATGCAATATCAGCGGCGAACGCAAGGGGGACAGATTTGCCAACTGAGCCTATTTTAGCCTCTTTGTCCCCAAGACCACCTGCATTATTGTATGAATGTGAGCAATATGATTGCACAGAGCAACTTGTGCAATAAGTAAAGCGTATGATAATTTTAAAACTGAGTCGCCTATCAAGCCAATTTTTTATTATTATAACATGTATAAAATACATTGTAATACCGCATACATTTGCATTTCTTGCCCTATTACAGAGCTGCAATTTTTATTAAAAGATCAAAAATGCCAAAGGTTTTTGCTGAGATTTGTCAGCAATATTGCCCTGCCCTATAAACACCAAAAGACTGCGCTAAAAAATTGGTTTTAGATTACATCTATATACTAGTCGTTATCTCCAAATCCACTTCATTTTGCCATCGATTTCATCACATATTACCTATATATATGTCAGTGTATTGTGGCCCTAAACCACATGGGACGTTTCAATCATTACAATTTGACACATTTTTCCTGATTCACACAACTCACACCATGCACATGTGAATAGCTTTCACATGGTTGGCAAGTTAAAGCTCCCAATAGTTGTGGAATTAATTAACTCGCAGACTAACGAGGTAAAACTATTACAAAATTGACAACATCTGTATCTGAAAATGGGTGAATTAGATTGAACAGTGCAGTATTGATCACGCTTGAAGGCCATTCTGCCGTGTCATAGACACATTTCACAAGTACGACAAAAATCTGGAACAGAGTGAGGTGATCGCTAGAGAGTGCTATACACACTGCACATTGGTAGCAGTTTTCAGCATCTGCTAGGAAAATAATGACACCCTTTTTATTAAAGATTATGAGGAGTTAGACCCTTAAAAGAGTTCCATAAAAACATTAAGTAATTCATACTGACTAATAAAATTGTTTATCAGCATTAACATTTTACTTAAAAATTTAATATGAAAAATAAAAAAAAAAGGACAATCACAGAAAGTGAGGAGGGAGGTGGATGTGAAGCAAATTATTATTATTTGGCCTTACTCAAGTATTTTAATTTTACCTACATTTAGCAACTGGTAGGTGTGATAGAAATAATTTCAAAATGTGGATTTTATATAAAACTGATCACTTAATTGTGTTGGGACACATGGTCAGTTTTACTCCTTGTTTCCATCCCCAGTCATGTAAATTTTGATGGACGTTTTTCAAATAATGTTCTACGTGTAGTTTCAACCCTCCTGTAATCTATATCTGTTCACTTGTAATGGTAAGTCCAAATATCCCAAGCACACATTTCAGTTTGCACAAAATGTGTAACTTAAAACTAACCCAAAGCTGTGCTTTCCACAGGGGGTTGTATAATGTCCACGGAATAGCCTACTGTTGATTTTCACACTTGCTGAAGAGAAATCTACACTGATGCATTTCTGTTGATGCCTCATTAGATAGGAACTTAACCACGTCTCCTCACACGAGTGTCAAGAGATGTTCCTTTAAATCATGCAAATTTAACCGTTGCCATCAGACCATCAATCATGCATACATGATTGCTGGCATATGTACTGATATATTGTAATTATCTTGTGTGGGGTGCATTTGTACTGGTGTGAGATAGGGCTTAGTGCTTGTTGCCAAATGAGGACATTCATCAGATTTTCCTCGACATAAACAAGGACCTACTTGGAATGGGAGAAGGTACTTTTTGTGTGGGGTGCATGTGGGTGGCCTCCCCTACACTACAATGTATAACTCATCCCTGTTATCCAATTGTGGATGCCACAGAGACCACAAACCATCCACAGCTCAGGGCTACTTGCAAATGATTGCAAATTACACTGATAGGCCTATGTCTTGACAAGCATATTTAATGTGTCCTCAATCACACAGTAAAAAGCAGTCCACAGTTAATATACCACGTCCACGGTTGATATACAAAACGCCCCCCAGTTAGATGTTGGAAGTGAATGTATACATCCATGTTTGCATAGTTCTGTACATGGTCCACTTTTGGAGCAGATTACAGATGTGTATGTGTGTTTGTGCATACATGCAATATCAGCGGCGAACGCAAGGGGGGCAGATTTGCCAACTGAGCCTATTTTAGCCTCTTTGTGCCCAAGACCACCTGCATTATTGTATGAATATGAGCAATATGATTGCACAGAGCAACTTGTGCAATAAGTAAAGCGTATGATAATTTTAAAACTGAGTCGCCTATCAAGCCAATTTTTTATATTATAACATGTATAAAATACATTGTAATACCACATACATTTGCATTTCTTGCCCTATTACAGAGCTGCAATTTTTATTAAAAAATCAAAAATGCCAAAGGTTTTTGCTGAGATTTGTCAGCAATATTGCCCTGCCCTATAAACACCAAAAGACTGAGCTAAAAAATTGGTTTTAGATTACATCTATATACTAGTCATTATCTCCAAATCCACTTCATTTTGCCATCGATTTCATCACATATTACCTATATATGTCAGTGTATTGTGGCACTAAACCACATGGGACGTTTCAATCATTACAATTTGACACATTTTTCCCGATTCACACAACTCACACCATGCACATGTGAATAGCTTTCACATGGTTGGCAAGTTAAAGCTCCCAATAGTTGTGGAATTAATTAACTCGCAGACTAACGAGGTAAAACTATTACAAAATTGACAACATCTGCATCTAAAAATGGGTGAATTAGATTGAACAGTGCAGTATTGATCACATTTGAAGGCCATTCTGCCGTGTCGTAGACACATTTCACAAGTACGACAAAATCTGGAACAGAGTGAGGTGATCGCTAGAGGGTGCTATACACACTTCACATAAAGACATGCTAAAATTTATATTTTTTATTCTTGTACAGAGTGTGGTTTAGCATTCAAGTGCTGAATTTGATTGGATCCTGGGTTACAGGGGGTGTGGTTTAGCATTCAACCGCTAAATTTGATTGGTTTCTAGGTATCCTACCTGACAATACACTCAAGTCAATACTACATATGCCACCTCTATAACATTGGCTCCATAAACCCCTATGGAAGATATGGCCTTACAATTACATGTATATAGACATTTCCCAATGAATGTTGATTTCAAAAGGAGTCACTCATTCAAGTAACCACGACCCCAACATTTTAGGAATTCAAAATCATATTTTCTAAATATTACTGTGTACTTGAGGCTTTAAAATGACTTTAACATTTGGTTCTGGTAAAAAATGTACAAACAAAACCAAGCAACAAACAAAAAACATATTTTTTTAGAAAAATGTTGGTTACTCCATGTAATTTTACACGAAATTAGGGTTAGGGTTAAGGTTAGGATTAGGGTTAGTTTAGGGTTAGGATTAGAGTTAGGGTTAGGATTAGAGTTAGCATTAGGGTTATGATTAGGATTAGGTTTAGGGTTAGGGTTTGGATTAGCTTACACGAAATAATTACATGAAGGATCGACCAAATAATAAGAATTCCGGATTAATTTTGGAAACTGGCATCTCTGTTTCTGATTATAAAAGAGACACCTGTCTGTCAATCTTGTTTGGCTCCAAAAAGAATCACTGTAACAGTGCAGAATGTTGGCTGGGATGAGGCCTTTTCAAAGGCAATTCTTGTTCCCATTTCTGAACAAGGTAATTTCCAATTTTAGAACATGGAAATTTTTGATCTCTTCCGATCCAGTTTTATCTGGTCAAAACTAGTTTTGACAAAAGAAATCAGATTGTGAGATTGAGTGCATGAGGTGATATTCTGAGATTGGCATTGTGTCAAATATTAAATATACCTGCACCATTTGATTTGATAAATACACACCCTACTGAGTATTTGACATTACACAGTCACACAATCTCATCATATAATTACCTTATTTTCTGTAATAGACTAGTGCTATTATATTTCATATGAAATAAAACCCAATGGTGTGTGGCACAGCTCTTCTACATAGTGGTTTACTTTCATCACAGTGTTGATTTATGGCAAACTATAACCTGTGCTTGGATTGGGATATTACAGTTGATATACACTTCCCCGCCTATGGAAGACATGATCTTAATCTCCAACAAAGGAGGAGGGTTTTGATTTCAAATGGAGTCACCCATTCAGTTTATCCTATGTGTAAGATAAAGATAATGTCTTCCATAGGGGGCGTATGGATTTCAACTGGACTATTAGCATGCAATGATTAACCAGTTATTCACCATAGCCCTTGTAACCTCTTCCCCCTTTGCTTTCTTTCAAATAGCAAATAAATGTACCCATAGTGGAATACCCACAGCGGCATACCCACAGTGGCGTACTCACAGTGGTGTACCCACAGTTGTCACTTTTTGCACACAACACTGTGCACAACTAACGCCAATACAAAAACAAAAAAACAACGTCCAAATGCTATCTACTGAAGACAGCACTCAATCATTGCATAAATGTTATCTACTGAAGACAGCTTCCAATCATTGCATAAATGCTACCGGTATTTACTGAAGATAGCACTCAATCACTGCATAAATGCTATCTACTGAAGATAGCACTCAATCATTGCATAAATGCTATCTACTGAAGATAGCACTCAATCATTGCATAAATGCTATCTACTGAAGACAGCAGTCAATCACTGCATAAATGCTATCTACTGAAGACAGCACTCAATCATTGCATAAATATTATCTACTGAAGACAGCTTCCAATCACTGCATAAGTGCTATCTACTGAAGATAGCACACAATCATTGCATAAATGCTATCTACTGAAGACAGTACTCAATCATTGCATAAATGTTATCTGCTGAAGATAGCACTCAATCATTGCATAAATGCTTTCTACTGAAGATAGCACTCAATCATTGCATAAATGCTATCTGCTGAAGATAGCACTCAATCATTGCATAAATGCTATCTACTAAAGACAGCACTCCATCATTGCATAAATGCTATCTACTGAAGATAGCACTCAATCATTGCATAAATGCTATCTACTGAAGATAGCACCCAATCATTGCATAAATGCTATCTACTGAAGACAGCAGTCAATCACTGCATAAATGTTATCTACTGAAGACAGCACCCAATCATTGCATAAATGTTATCTACTGAAGACAGCATTTATGCAATGATTGAGTGCTATCTACTGAAGATAGCACTCAATCATTGCATAAATGTTATCTACTGAAGATAGCCCTCAATCATTGCATAAATGTTATCTACTGAAGATAGCACTCAATCATTGCATGTTATCTTCTGAAGCCAACACTCAATCATTGCATAAATGCTATCTACTGAAGATAGCACTCAATCATTGCATAAATGTTATCTACTGAAGACAGCACTCAATCACTGCATAAATGTTATCTACTGAAGACAGCATCCAATCATTGCATAAATACTATCTACAGAAGATAGCATTTATGCAATGATTGAGTGCTATATACTGAAGATAGCACGCAATCAGTGCATAAATGCTATCTACTGAAGATAGCACTCAATCATTGCATAAATGCTATCTACTGAAGACAGCTTCCAATCATTGCATAAATGAAATAAAACCCAATGGTGTGTGGCACAGCTCTTCTACATAGTGGTTTACTTTCATCACAGTGTTGATTTATGGCAAACTATAACCTGTGCTTGGATTGGGATATTACAGTTGATATACACTTCCCCGCCTATGGAAGACATGATCTTAATCTCCAACAAAGGAGGAGGGTTTTGATTTCAAATGGAGTCACCCATTCAGTTTATCCTATGTGTAAGATAAAGATAATGTCTTCCATAGGGGGCGATGGATTTCAACTGGACTATTAGCATGCAATGATTAACCAGTTATTCACCATAGCCCTTGTAACCTCTTCCCCTTTGCTTTCTTTCAAATAGCAAATAAATGTACCCATAGTGGAATACCCACAGCGGCATACCCACAGTGGCGTACTCACAGTGGTGTACCAACAGTTGTCACAAATAGCACACAACACTGTGAACAACAAAAAAAAAAAAAAAAACAAAAAAACAACGTCCAAATGCTATCTACTGAAGACAGCACTCAATCATTGCATAAATGTTATCTACTGAAGACAGCTTCCAATCATTGCATAAATGCTACCGGTATTTACTGAAGATAGCACTCAATCACTGCATAAATGCTATCTACTGAAGATAGCACTCAATCATTGCATAAATGCTATCTACTGAAGATAGCACTCAATCATTGCATAAATGCTATCTACTGAAGACAGCAGTCAATCACTGCATAAATGCTATCTACTGAAGACAGCACTCAATCATTGCATAAATATTATCTACTGAAGACAGCTTCCAATCACTGCATAAGTGCTATCTACTGAAGATAGCACACAATCATTGCATAAATGCTATCTACTGAAGACAGTACTCAATCATTGCATAAATGTTATCTGCTGAAGATAGCACTCAATCATTGCATAAATGCTTTCTACTGAAGATAGCACTCAATCATTGCATAAATGCTATCTGCTGAAGATAGCACTCAATCATTGCATAAATGCTATCTACTAAAGACAGCACTCCATCATTGCATAAATGCTATCTACTGAAGATAGCACTCAATCATTGCATAAATGCTATCTACTGAAGATAGCACCCAATCATTGCATAAATGCTATCTACTGAAGACAGCAGTCAATCACTGCATAAATGTTATCTACTGAAGACAGCACCCAATCATTGCATAAATGTTATCTACTGAAGACAGCATTTATGCAATGATTGAGTGCTATCTACTGAAGATAGCACTCAATCATTGCATAAATGTTATCTACTGAAGATAGCCCTCAATCATTGCATAAATGTTATCTACTGAAGATAGCACTCAATCATTGCATGTTATCTTCTGAAGCCAACACTCAATCATTGCATAAATGCTATCTACTGAAGATAGCACTCAATCATTGCATAAATGTTATCTACTGAAGACAGCACTCAATCACTGCATAAATGTTATCTACTGAAGACAGCATCCAATCATTGCATAAATACTATCTACTGACTATAGCATTTATGCAATGATTGAGTGCTATATACTGAAGATAGCACGCAATCAGTGCATAAATGCTATCTACTGAAGATAGCACTCAATCATTGCATAAATGCTATCTACTGAAGACAGCTTCCAATCATTGCATAAATGAAATAAAACCCAATGGTGTGTGGCACAGCTCTTCTACATAGTGGTTTACTTTCATCACAGTGTTGATTTATGGCAAACTATAACCTGTGCTTGGATTGGGATATTACAGTTGATATACACTTCCCCGCCTATGGAAGACATGATCTTAATCTCCAACAAAGGAGGAGGGTTTTGATTTCAAATGGAGTCACCCATTCAGTTTATCCTATGTGTAAGATAAAGATAATGTCTTCCATAGGGGGCGATGGATTTCAACTGGACTATTAGCATGCAATGATTAACCAGTTATTCACCATAGCCCTTGTAACCTCTTCCCCTTTGCTTTCTTTCAAATAGCAAATAAATGTACCCATAGTGGAATACCCACAGCGGCATACCCACAGTGGCGTACTCACAGTGGTGTACCCACAGTTGTCACTTTTTGCACACAACACTGTGCACAACTAACGCCAATACAAAAACAAAAAAACAACGTCCAAATGCTATCTACTGAAGACAGCACTCAATCATTGCATAAATGTTATCTACTGAAGACAGCTTCCAATCATTGCATAAATGCTACCGGTATTTACTGAAGATAGCACTCAATCACTGCATAAATGCTATCTACTGAAGATAGCACTCAATCATTGCATAAATGCTATCTACTGAAGATAGCACTCAATCATTGCATAAATGCTATCTACTGAAGACAGCAGTCAATCACTGCATAAATGCTATCTACTGAAGACAGCACTCAATCATTGCATAAATATTATCTACTGAAGACAGCTTCCAATCACTGCATAAGTGCTATCTACTGAAGATAGCACACAATCATTGCATAAATGCTATCTACTGAAGACAGTACTCAATCATTGCATAAATGTTATCTGCTGAAGATAGCACTCAATCATTGCATAAATGCTTTCTACTGAAGATAGCACTCAATCATTGCATAAATGCTATCTGCTGAAGATAGCACTCAATCATTGCATAAATGCTATCTACTAAAGACAGCACTCCATCATTGCATAAATGCTATCTACTGAAGATAGCACTCAATCATTGCATAAATGCTATCTACTGAAGATAGCACCCAATCATTGCATAAATGCTATCTACTGAAGACAGCAGTCAATCACTGCATAAATGTTATCTACTGAAGACAGCACCCAATCATTGCATAAATGTTATCTACTGAAGACAGCATTTATGCAATGATTGAGTGCTATCTACTGAAGATAGCACTCAATCATTGCATAAATGTTATCTACTGAAGATAGCCCTCAATCATTGCATAAATGTTATCTACTGAAGATAGCACTCAATCATTGCATGTTATCTTCTGAAGCCAACACTCAATCATTGCATAAATGCTATCTACTGAAGATAGCACTCAATCATTGCATAAATGTTATCTACTGAAGACAGCACTCAATCACTGCATAAATGTTATCTACTGAAGACAGCATCCAATCATTGCATAAATACTATCTACTGAAGATAGCATTTATGCAATGATTGAGTGCTATATACTGAAGATAGCACGCAATCAGTGCATAAATGCTATCTACTGAAGATAGCACTCAATCATTGCATAAATGCTATCTACTGAAGACAGCTTCCAATCATTGCATAAATGAAATAAAACCCAATGGTGTGTGGCACAGCTCTTCTACATAGTGGTTTACTTTCATCACAGTGTTGATTTATGGCAAACTATAACCTGTGCTTGGATTGGGATATTACAGTTGATATACACTTCCCCGCCTATGGAAGACATGATCTTAATCTCCAACAAAGGAGGAGGGTTTTGATTTCAAATGGAGTCACCCATTCAGTTTATCCTATGTGTAAGATAAAGATAATGTCTTCCATAGGGGGCGATGGATTTCAACTGGACTATTAGCATGCAATGATTAACCAGTTATTCACCATAGCCCTTGTAACCTCTTCCCCTTTGCTTTCTTTCAAATAGCAAATAAATGTACCCATAGTGGAATACCCACAGCGGCATACCCACAGTGGCGTACTCACAGTGGTGTACCCACAGTTGTCACTTTTGCACACAACACTGTGCACAACTAACGCCAATACAAAAACAAAAAAACAACGTCCAAATGCTATCTACTGAAGACAGCACTCAATCATTGCATAAATGTTATCTACTGAAGACAGCTTCCAATCATTGCATAAATGCTACCGGTATTTACTGAAGATAGCACTCAATCACTGCATAAATGCTATCTACTGAAGATAGCACTCAATCATTGCATAAATGCTATCTACTGAAGATAGCACTCAATCATTGCATAAATGCTATCTACTGAAGACAGCAGTCAATCACTGCATAAATGCTATCTACTGAAGACAGCACTCAATCATTGCATAAATATTATCTACTGAAGACAGCTTCCAATCACTGCATAAGTGCTATCTACTGAAGATAGCACACAATCATTGCATAAATGCTATCTACTGAAGACAGTACTCAATCATTGCATAAATGTTATCTGCTGAAGATAGCACTCAATCATTGCATAAATGCTTTCTACTGAAGATAGCACTCAATCATTGCATAAATGCTATCTGCTGAAGATAGCACTCAATCATTGCATAAATGCTATCTACTAAAGACAGCACTCCATCATTGCATAAATGCTATCTACTGAAGATAGCACTCAATCATTGCATAAATGCTATCTACTGAAGATAGCACCCAATCATTGCATAAATGCTATCTACTGAAGACAGCAGTCAATCACTGCATAAATGTTATCTACTGAAGACAGCACCCAATCATTGCATAAATGTTATCTACTGAAGACAGCATTTATGCAATGATTGAGTGCTATCTACTGAAGATAGCACTCAATCATTGCATAAATGTTATCTACTGAAGATAGCCCTCAATCATTGCATAAATGTTATCTACTGAAGATAGCACTCAATCATTGCATGTTATCTTCTGAAGCCAACACTCAATCATTGCATAAATGCTATCTACTGAAGATAGCACTCAATCATTGCATAAATGTTATCTACTGAAGACAGCACTCAATCACTGCATAAATGTTATCTACTGAAGACAGCATCCAATCATTGCATAAATACTATCTACTGAAGATAGCATTTATGCAATGATTGAGTGCTATATACTGAAGATAGCACGCAATCAGTGCATAAATGCTATCTACTGAAGATAGCACTCAATCATTGCATAAATGCTATCTACTGAAGACAGCTTCCAATCATTGCATAAATGAAATAAAACCCAATGGTGTGTGGCACAGCTCTTCTACATAGTGGTTTACTTTCATCACAGTGTTGATTTATGGCAAACTATAACCTGTGCTTGGATTGGGATATTACAGTTGATATACACTTCCCCGCCTATGGAAGACATGATCTTAATCTCCAACAAAGGAGGAGGGTTTTGATTTCAAATGGAGTCACCCATTCAGTTTATCCTATGTGTAAGATAAAGATAATGTCTTCCATAGGGGGCGATGGATTTCAACTGGACTATTAGCATGCAATGATTAACCAGTTATTCACCATAGCCCTTGTAACCTCTTCCCCTTTGCTTTCTTTCAAATAGCAAATAAATGTACCCATAGTGGAATACCCACAGCGGCATACCCACAGTATGGCGTACTCACAGTGGTGTACCCACAGTTGTCACTTTTTGCACACAACACTGTGCACAACTAACGCCAATACAAAAACAAAAAAACAACGTCCAAATGCTATCTACTGAAGACAGCACTCAATCATTGCATAAATGTTATCTACTGAAGACAGCTTCCAATCATTGCATAAATGCTACCGGTATTTACTGAAGATAGCACTCAATCACTGCATAAATGCTATCTACTGAAGATAGCACTCAATCATTGCATAAATGCTATCTACTGAAGATAGCACTCAATCATTGCATAAATGCTATCTACTGAAGACAGCAGTCAATCACTGCATAAATGCTATCTACTGAAGACAGCACTCAATCATTGCATAAATATTATCTACTGAAGACAGCTTCCAATCACTGCATAAGTGCTATCTACTGAAGATAGCACACAATCATTGCATAAATGCTATCTACTGAAGACAGTACTCAATCATTGCATAAATGTTATCTGCTGAAGATAGCACTCAATCATTGCATAAATGCTTTCTACTGAAGATAGCACTCAATCATTGCATAAATGCTATCTGCTGAAGATAGCACTCAATCATTGCATAAATGCTATCTACTAAAGACAGCACTCCATCATTGCATAAATGCTATCTACTGAAGATAGCACTCAATCATTGCATAAATGCTATCTACTGAAGATAGCACCCAATCATTGCATAAATGCTATCTACTGAAGACAGCAGTCAATCACTGCATAAATGTTATCTACTGAAGACAGCACCCAATCATTGCATAAATGTTATCTACTGAAGACAGCATTTATGCAATGATTGAGTCTATCTACTGAAGATAGCACTCAATCATTGCATAAATGTTATCTACTGAAGATAGCCCTCAATCATTGCATAAATGTTATCTACTGAAGATAGCACTCAATCATTGCATGATATCTTCTGAAGCCAACACTCAATCATTGCATAAATGCTATCTACTGAAGATAGCACTCAATCATCGTGCATAAATGTTATCTACTGAAGACAGCACTCAATCACTGCATAAATGTTATCTACTGAAGACAGCATCCAATCATTGCATAAATACTATCTACTGAAGATAGCATTTATGCAATGATTGAGTGCTATATACTGAAGATAGCACGCAATCAGTGCATAAATGCTATCTACTGAAGATAGCACTCAATCATTGCATAAATGCTATCTACTGAAGACAGCTTCCAATCATTGCATAAATGCTATCTACTGAAGATAGCACACAATCATTGCATAAATGTTATCTACTGAAGATAGCTTTCATTCATTGCATATTCTACTGAAGATAGCACTCAATCATTGTATGTTATCTACTGAAGACAGCACCCAATCATTGCTTAAATGTTATCTACTGAAGATAGCACTCAATCATTGCATAAATGTTATCTACTGAAGATAGCACTCAATCATTGCATGTTATCTTCTGAAGACAACACTCAATCATTGCATACATGCTATCTACTGAAGATAGCACTCAATCATTGCATAAATGCTATCTACTGAAGACAGCTTCCAATCATTGCATAAATGCTATCTACTGAAGATAGCACACAATCATTGCATAAATGTTATCTACTGAAGATAGCTTTCATTCATTGCATATTCTACTGAAGATAACACTCAATCATTGTATGTTATCTACTGAAGACAGCACCCAATCATTGCTTAAATGTTATTTACTGAAGATAGCACTCAATCATTGCATAAATGTTATCTACTGAAGATAGCACTCAATCATTGCATAAATGCTATCTACTGAAGATAGCACTCAATCATTGCATAAATGCTATCTACTGAAGACAGCAGTCAATCACTGCATTTATGCTATCTACTGAAGACAGCACTCAATCATTGCATAAATATTATCTACTGAAGACAGCTTCCAATCACTGCATAAGTGCTATCTACTGAAGATAGCACACAATCATTGCATAAATGCTATCTACTGAAGACAGTACTCAATCATTGCATAAATGTTATCTGCTGAAGATAGCACTCAATCATTGCATAAATGCTTTCTACTGAAGATAGCACTCAATCATTGCATAAATGCTATCTGCTGAAGATAGCACTCAATCATTGCATAAATGCTATCTACTAAAGACAGCACTCAATCATTGCATAAATGCTATCTACTGAAGATAGCACTCAATCATTGCATAAATGCTATCTACTGAAGATAGCACCCAATCATTGCATAAATGCTATCTACTGAAGACAGCAGTCAATCACTGCATAAATGTTATCTACTGAAGACAGCACCCAATCATTGCATAAATGTTATCTACTGAAGACAGCATTTATGCAATGATTGAGTGCTATCTACTGAAGATAGCACTCAATCATTGCATAAATGTTATCTACTGAAGATAGCCCTCAATCATTGCATAAATGTTATCTACTGAAGATAGCACTCAATCATTGCATGTTATCTTCTGAAGACAACACTCAATCATTGCATAAATGCTATCTACTGAAGATAGCACTCAATCATTGCATAAATGTTATCTACTGAAGACAGCACTCAATCACTGCATAAATGTTATCTACTGAAGACAGCATCCAATCATTGCATAAATACTATCTACTGAAGATAGCATTTATGCAATGATTGAGTGCTATATACTGAAGATAGCACGCAATCATTGCATAAATGCTATCTACTGAAGATAGCACTCAATCATTGCATAAATGCTATCTACTGAAGACAGCTTCCAATCATTGCATAAATGCTATCTACTGAAGATAGCACACAATCATTGCATAAATGTTATCTACTGAAGATAGCTTTCATTCATTGCATATTCTACTGAAGATAGCACTCAATCATTGTATGTTATCTACTGAAGACAGCACCCAATCATTGCTTAAATGTTATCTACTGAAGATAGCACTCAATCATTGCATAAATGTTATCTACTGAAGATAGCACTCAATCATTGCATGTTATCTTCTGAAGCCAACACTCAATCATTGCATACATGCTATCTACTGAAGATAGCACTCAATCATTGTATAAATGCTATCTACTGAAGACAGCTTCCAATCATTGCATAAATGCTATCTACTGATAGCACACAATCATTGCATAAATATTATCTACTGAAGATAGCTTTCATTCATTGCATATTCTACTGAAGATAGCACTCAATCATTGTATGTTATCTACTGAAGACAGCACTCAATCATTGCATAAATATTATCTACTGAAGACAGCAGTCAATCATTGCATACATGTTATCTACTGAAGATAGCACTCAATCATTGCATAAATGCTATCTACTGAAGATAGCACTCAATAATTGCATAAATGCTATCTACTAAAGATAGCACCCAATCATTGCATAAATGCTATCTACTGAAGACAGTACTCAATCATTGCATAAATGTTATCTGCTGAAGATAGCACTCAATCATTGCATAAATGCTATCTACTAAAGATAGCACTCAATCATTGCATAAATGTTATCTACTGAAGACAGCACTCAATCATTGCATGTTATCTACTGAAGACAGCACTCAATCATTGCATAAATGCTATCTACTGAAGATAGCACTCAATCATTGCATAAATGTTATTTACTGAAGACAACACTCAATCACTGCATAAATGTTATCTACTGAAGATAGCTTTCATTCATGGCATAAATGTTATCTACTGAAGACTACTCAATCATTGCATAAATGTTATTTACTGAAGACAGCACTCAATCACTGCATAAATGTTATCTACTGAAGATAGCTTTCATTCATTGCATAAATGTTATCTACTGAAGACAGTACTTAATCATTGCATAAATGCTAGATCTACTGAAGACAGCACACAATCATTGCATAAATGCTATCTACTGAAGATAGCACTCAATCATTGCATAAATGTTACCTACTGAAGATAGCACTCAATCACTGCATAAATGTTATCTACTGAAGATAGCACTCACTCATTGCATAAATGTTATCTACTGAAGACAGCACACAGTCATTGCATAAATGCTATCTACTGAAGACAGCACTCAATCATTGCATAAATGTTATCTACTGAAGATAGCACTCACTCATTGCATAAATGTTATCTACTGAAGACAGCACACAGTCATTGCATAAATGCTATCTACTGAAGACAGCACTCAATCATTGCATAAATGTTATCTACTGAAGATAGCACTCAATCATTGCATAATGTTATCTACTGAAGACAGCACTCAATCATTGCATGTTATCTACTGAAGACAACACTCAATCATTGCATAAATGCTATCTACTGAAGATAGCACTCAATCATTGCATAAATGTTATTTACTGAAGACAGCACTCAATCACCGCATAAATGTTATCTACTGAAGATAGCTTTCATTCATGGCATAAATGTTATCTACTGAAGACTACTCAATCATTGCATACATGTTATTTACTGAAGACAGCACTCAATCACTGCATAAATGTTATCTACTGAAGATAGCTTTCATTCATTGCATAAATGTTATCTACTGAAGACAGTACTTAATCATTGCATAAATGCTAGATCTACTGAAGACAGCACACAATCATTGCATAAATGCTATCTACTGAAGATAGCACTCAATCATTGCATAAATGTTATCTACTGAAGATAGCACTCAATCACTGCATAAATGTTATCTACTGAAGATAGCACTCACTCATTGCATAAATGTTATCTACTGAAGACAGCACACAATCATTGCATAAATGCTATCTACTGAAGACAGCACTCAATCATTGCATAAATGTTATCTACTGAAGATAGCACTCAATCATTGCATAAATGTTATCTACTGAAGATAGCACTCAATCATTGCATGTTATCTTCTGAAGCCAACACTCAATCATTGCATACATGCTATCTACTGAAGATAGCACTCAATCATTGTATAAATGCTATCTACTGAAGACAGCTTCCAATCATTGCATAAATGCTATCTACTGATAGCACACAATCATTGCATAAATATTATCTACTGAAGATAGCTTTCATTCATTGCATATTCTACTGAAGATAGCACTCAATCATTGTATGTTATCTACTGAAGACAGCACTCAATCATTGCATAAATATTATCTACTGAAGACAGCAGTCAATCATTGCATACATGTTATCTACTGAAGATAGCACTCAATCATTGCATAAATGCTATCTACTGAAGATAGCACTCAATAATTGCATAAATGCTATCTACTAAAGATAGCACCCAATCATTGCATAAATGCTATCTACTGAAGACAGTACTCAATCATTGCATAAATGTTATCTGCTGAAGATAGCACTCAATCATTGCATAAATGCTATCTACTAAAGATAGCACTCAATCATTGCATAAATGTTATCTACTGAAGACAGCACTCAATCATTGCATGTTATCTACTGAAGACAGCACTCAATCATTGCATAAATGCTATCTACTGAAGACAGCACTCAATCATTGCATAAATGTTATCTACTGAAGATAGCACTCAATCATTGCATAATGTTATCTACTGAAGACAGCACTCAATCATTGCATGTTATCTACTGAAGACAACACTCAATCATTGCATAAATGCTATCTACTGAAGATAGCACTCAATCATTGCATAAATGTTATTTACTGAAGACAGCACTCAATCACCGCATAAATGTTATCTACTGAAGATAGCTTTCATTCATGGCATAAATGTTATCTACTGAAGACTACTCAATCATTGCATACATGTTATTTACTGAAGACAGCACTCAATCACTGCATAAATGTTATCTACTGAAGATAGCTTTCATTCATTGCATAAATGTTATCTACTGAAGACAGTACTTAATCATTGCATAAATGCTAGATCTACTGAAGACAGCACACAATCATTGCATAAATGCTATCTACTGAAGATAGCACTCAATCATTGCATAAATGTTATCTACTAAAGATAGCACTCAATCATTGCATAAATGTTATCTACTGAAGACAGCACTCAATCATTGCATGTTATCTACTGAAGACAGCACTCAATCATTGCATAAATGCTATCTACTGAAGATAGCACTCAATCATTGCATAAATGTTATTTACTGAAGACAACACTCAATCACTGCATAAATGTTATCTACTGAAGATAGCTTTCATTCATGGCATAAATGTTATCTACTGAAGACTACTCAATCATTGCATAAATGTTATTTACTGAAGACAGCACTCAATCACTGCATAAATGTTATCTACTGAAGATAGCTTTCATTCATTGCATAAATGTTATCTACTGAAGACAGTACTTAATCATTGCATAAATGCTAGATCTACTGAAGACAGCACACAATCATTGCATAAATGCTATCTACTGAAGATAGCACTCAATCATTGCATAAATGTTACCTACTGAAGATAGCACTCAATCACTGCATAAATGTTATCTACTGAAGATAGCACTCACTCATTGCATAAATGTTATCTACTGAAGACAGCACACAGTCATTGCATAAATGCTATCTACTGAAGACAGCACTCAATCATTGCATAAATGTTATCTACTGAAGATAGCACTCAATCATTGCATAATGTTATCTACTGAAGACAGCACTCAATCATTGCATGTTATCTACTGAAGACAACACTCAATCATTGCATAAATGCTATCTACTGAAGATAGCACTCAATCATTGCATAAATGTTATTTACTGAAGACAGCACTCAATCACCGCATAAATGTTATCTACTGAAGATAGCTTTCATTCATGGCATAAATGTTATCTACTGAAGACTACTCAATCATTGCATACATGTTATTTACTGAAGACAGCACTCAATCACTGCATAAATGTTATCTACTGAAGATAGCTTTCATTCATTGCATAAATGTTATCTACTGAAGACAGTACTTAATCATTGCATAAATGCTAGATCTACTGAAGACAGCACACAATCATTGCATAAATGCTATCTACTGAAGATAGCACTCAATCATTGCATAAATGTTATCTACTGAAGATAGCACTCAATCACTGCATAAATGTTATCTACTGAAGATAGCACTCACTCATTGCATAAATGTTATCTACTGAAGACAGCACACAATCATTGCATAAATGCTATCTACTGAAGACAGCACTCAATCATTGCATAAATGTTATCTACTGAAGATAGCACTCAATCATTGCATAAATGTTATCTACTGAAGATAGCACTCAATCACTGCATAAATGTTATCTACTGAAGATAGCACTCACTCATTTCATAAATGTTATCTACTGAAGATAGCACTCACTCATTGCATAAATGTTATCTACCGAAGATAGCACTCAATCATTGCATAAATGCTATCTGCTGAAGATAGCACTAAATCATTGCATAAATGCTATCTACTGAAGATAGCACTCAATCATTGCATAAATGTTATCTACTGAAGATAGCACTCAATCATTGCATAAATGCTATCTACTGAAAACACTCAATCATTGCTAAAATGCTATCTACTTAAGATAGCACTCAATCATTGCATAAGTGCTATCTACTGAAGATAGCACTCAATCATTGCATAAATGCTATCTACTGAAGATAGCACTAAATCATTGCATAAATTTTATCTACTGAAGATAGCACTAAAATCATTGCATAAATATTATCTACTGAAGACAGCATTCAATCATTGCATATTCTACCGAAGATACCACACAATCTTTGCATAAATGCTATCTACTGAAGATAGTACTCAACCATTGCATGTTATCTACTGAAGATAGCACTCAATCATTGCATGTTATCTACTGAAGATAGCACTCAATCATTGTATAAATGCTATCTACTGAAGATAGCAATCAATCATTGCATGTTATCTACTGAAGATAGCACTCAATTATATAAATGCTATCTACTGAAGACAGCACCCAATCATTGCATAAATGTTATCTGCTGAAGATAGCACTAAATCATTGCATAAATGCTATCTACTGAAGAAAACACTCAATCATTGCTAAAATGTTATCTACTGAAGACAGCACTCAATCATTGCATAAATGTTATCTGCTGAAGATAGCACTCAATCATTGCATAAATGCTATCTACTGAAGAAAACACTCAATCATTGCTAAAATGTTATCTACTGAAGATAGCACTCAATCATTGCATAAATGTTATCTGCTGAAGATAGCACTCAATCATTGCATAAATGCTATCTACTGAATAAAACACTCAATCATTGCTAAAATGTTATCTACTGAAGACAGCACTCAATCATTGCATAAATGTTATCTACTGAAGATAGCACTGAAGATCTGCACTCAGAACTTTGTAACCTTAAAATGTCATGTGGCTGTACCCACTTATTTGGAGACAATTATGTGAACCTTGGACCTATACTCTTACAGACATGAAGCAGTTTCCAGAATTATCATTTTGAAAATGACAAATAATTATTTGTCATTTTCAAAATGATAATTCTGGAAACTGCCCAAATAATCAAACAAACCATCATTCCCTTCAACTCTTGAGTTAATATTCCATACATATAGTATTTGCAAGTCATTTCACAGAACAAATACACACAATCAAAAAAGAAAAATACATAATAGCCACAGAGGCAAACAGGCTAGATATCACATCATTAATAATTCACCCGACTAGATCCTATCACGTTGCGTACCAAAGGAAATAAATACAAACCAAGCCAAACACATCGCACCTTTTTATAATTAACTTTGCACTCTCACTGATCCGCCTATTTGGGTTCATTTGTTTTTATATGGGAATTAACTTTACCCTCCTTAGTGCTAGTATTTATGTGCGTGGAAGCAGACACCTCTTCTAGTTATCGTATTTCTAATTCATCTGGAACAGTTGCTGAACATGAGTGTGACATCATGCACAAGCACTGCAGGGGTTAACATGATGCATGAGTCCTCTGAATGACTCACTGATTATGTGATTTGCCGATTTCATTTAGGCCATACAAACAACATATCTAGCCATGTGTTGATGTTGAAGTACAGCAAAAGCGGTAATTTTCGATCATGTAATTTTTCGCAGTTTGTCGATTTTGAAATTTGCTTGTTCTTAAATTCACAATTTTGACTTTTCCTACATTATACCTATGCAATAAAAAGAACATATTCATGTTTTTTTTTTTTCGCAGTAGCTGCTTCAAATTAAGTAAAGTTTGAAAATAAATGAGGTGTAAAAATGTCCAGCTGTACGGTAAACTAACCTCTGTGGGACGCATCCAATATTCATGGGCTGCGTTTCTTTTGTGTTTAATTAAACTTTTCAGTTGGCTAATCTTGACTTTGCTCTGCTTGTGTATCTATAGTGATAGCATTAACTATTAATATTTTGTGTTAAGGCTATATACATGTGCTTGGACGGTGCATTTACCTAACAGTAACTTTTGAGGTTTCCTTCTCCAGACTACACTGTGCACACTGCACAGCTACCGCCAATACAAAAACAAAAACAAACATCCAAATATTCAGTGTAGTTATACAAGAAAATTCAAAATTGGAAATTTAAAAAGTGAATTGGTTCAAAATTGGAAAGGCACAAAAAATTACTAGCACCTCTTAAATATGGCTTAATTTTAGGTCACAGACCCTTTTGTATACTATAGGGGTCATACGTCCTATTCACAAGCTTTGAAGATGGGTAACCTGATTGACAGCCTCATCCCTCATCCCCCAATGTACCCCATCAAAATGCAGATTTTGGTATCAGGTGAAAGCTCATATTGGGGTTGGGGGTGTGTGTGTGTGTGGAGTATCATTAAGGGGGGTCGGTCTTTTGTGCGTAATTATAGAGGGCCAGGGGATTCACTCTATCATTATAAAAAAATATTTAAAGAAATCAAAGAGCCCTAGGAATAAATATTGTAGTGTAATTCACGCCAGATACAATTTCTTTTAATGACAAAAATGAATTTTTGTAATCGATCAAAAACCAAACGTTTTATACAAATTTTGAATTTAGCCTGAATCCGTAATATGGCACCTCTCGCCTTTTTCAGGTCAAGGCTGTTTTTACCATTATGCAGCGAATCATTGTTGAAGCTATTTCACATACATGTCTAAAACACTCTAGAGAAAGAATTTTGCCATATACTGCTGAGATATCTTTTGTTGATTTCGAATGATAGTGTCTTAACGTCGTAAATTTTAAGGTCAAATTTCTAAAATCAAAACAAAACATTATGACGAGATATTCCCCGACTTATGCAATTTCATCATCGTATCAGTGTCTTTATTATTTGTTTGAGCCCTTTTCCAAATGTTCGTGCTATTTATACATAAAACGACCAATCTATATTTACAAAATGCGTCATTTTAATGTAAACAAAAGGCTAAAGATAGCATTATGAGATTTATCTTTTATTATTACACTCTTCTGTTCATCTGCCTCCGTGGCAGAGCGGTAAAGACTGGGACTGATAATCAACGACGCGTGGAATCGTTGGTTCGAGTCCCCTCGAAGTCTGTGGGAACTTTTTTTTCTTCGAAATTCATGATCGTATTCAAATGAGTCACTTGTCGCTAAATCGTGGATCGTATCCTTAAGCATATTTTACCCAGTTTATATACGAAAGAGTCCATGGGGGCAGGTGGGGGACTAAGGGAATGAAAATATTCGGTCAAATATGGGACTTAAATAGTATGACAATTTATCTTTTCCGCATTTCACCAAATTGTGTAATTCCATTTGAAATCCACACTTCCCCTGTAGAAGGTCTTCCACAGAGGGAGTATGGGTTTCAAACAGAACAGACAATTGAGCAATGCATTTGTAGGGCTGTTGTTGACAAAGATAATTTTCCCGATTGTCAACAAGCATGGATCAAATGCTGACAAAAAACTAGTCATTAAAATGTTAAAAATAAGCTTAACATGGGCGTACATCGCCATTATTTACCGTGAAATGACTGCATCAGTTTTTTATCTTCATTCGCAAGTGGCGTAGATTATCTTTCCATTACAATCCCAATATTCTGATCTTGTGTATATGCAGTAGTACCGTGTTCGTCCGAGTATAGTCCCACCCGCTTTTTAGGTGAAAATTTTCCAAATTGGGGGGGGGGGGATTTTCAAATTTAAAAAAAAAATTTAAGTGATTCATTTTCTCGGTTTTGGAGTGTCCCTGACCTAGACCTAAATGGTAGGACCGAAAAAATAAAATAATGTTCCTTGTTAAAAGTATACATTTTGTGCACTTTTCATCAGAACTGCCTTTGGTGATGTTTGTTTCTTGATAAAAGCAACACATATAGTACTAACAGGTAACTATAAACTATCAAAAATATTTTAAGGATATCTTTGGATTCCTGAATTGTTAAAATTCTATCTTGCAAGCTGTGATTCGCTATATATTGTCAAGCAAATATACCAGTTATCATGGTTATATTATATTCACGATTATGATTAAATTATACCTATCAAATATGGTTCTCAAAAATTATTTTTTAAATTTTCACTAAAAACAATAAATACAAGAACAATATTGTACCACTCTTTTAGTAAAATCTCATTAATAGTTGTATGCAAATATGCCTCATTTCGGCTTGATCACATTTTGTATTGGCTCTGCTGATACTAATGATTGCAAAAACAAATTTACTTAATTGATAAAATATTCTCATCTTGTCTATGAGAAACTAAAATGGTAATGATAATGAGATTTGGATAAAAAGAAGGGTATGATTGCCTTGTATCTTATTGTTTTCATTACATGTCGTTAAATTTTGAAATTAATTTGAACATTCTCTGTTTATGCCAGGCTCCTATCATTTTCAATGATTCATTGAAAGCTATAATACCGTATTTCGTCAAATAAACGCCCCCGGGGCGTTACATTTTCCCAAGGGGGCGTTTATTAGAGGTCATTTTTAGCACAACAATTCCCGTTAAAATCATTAGGTAAGCTTAAAAGTCACGCTAAAATGACGAACTATGAACTTTTGACACTGACTTTTGGTTCACTTCGGTTTCTGATGCAGATTTTTCGCCATTTATTGCTGCTATTACCGATCATGTGAGCAACTTGGTAAGCTTACTACACAAGATAGCATGGAAATATCAGAATTTTTGAAACATCATGGTTGAAAAAAGTGGTGGGGGCGTTTATTGGGGGGGGGGGGTGACTATTTGACGAAATACGGTACTTCTTATTTGCAAGGACAATTTGGAAGGGTTTCAGAGGTTCATCGGTACGGTGCAAGACAAAGCTAGAATGTGTAGGTTTATGTCCATACTGCTGCTTCCACATTTTATATAGTGCAATTAAAGATGGAATTCTCTCTCATACAAAAATTCAACATCATTTGATAAATGCAATGAAGAAGCATTGTTTTTGGAATCTGCACCAGTCATTTTGTATTAATTCACGTGCAAATCTATTCAATATAATAGAGCTACTTCTGTATCTAATAATAGTTAGATGAAAAATATTTTTTATTTTATCAACGTATTGCTTTGTCGACAACTTGTCGACATTGGATCTTGAGATTTGACGATCGTCAACAATGAAAGTACTACTCAACAACAACCCTATGCATTTTAAATACTCACTCCAGTTGTGGAAGATAAGTAAAGCCATTTACAGGGGAGTATGAGTTTCGAAATAATTAACCCTAGCTAATTCCATTTGAAAAACATACTCCCTCTGTAGATGACTCCTCTTAAACCTTCCACAGGGGTATGGCAGATATCAAATGGTACAGCCCAATGGGCTATTCCATTTAAAATCCACACTACCCCTGTGGAAGATTTGGAAATATCTTCCACAGGGGGAGTATGAATTTCAAATGGAATGAACATGTTTAGGCAGCTCCATTTGAAACTCATCTTCCCTCTGTGGAAGATTTGGGTTATATCTATCTCAGCGGGTGTATGAAATTCAAATGGAGCTGCATAATGAGCTAATTCCATTTGAATTTCATACTACCCTGTGGAAGATATTTCCAAAATCTTCCACAGGGGTAGTTTGGATTTCAAATGGAATAGCCCATTTCATCCTTGACCATGCCGAGAAAAGTGTTTCATCAAACTAGTTCAAGTCATAAATATTTTGGTTTGTGTAAGCAATCATCCTTGCAAACACTGGGTATTCATTATTTACCACCGTCTGACAACTAGGCTTACTTACACTCAGTGGTTATGCGGTCAATCATATACAGGGCTATACAATAAATATAAGTAAGTATAATCGGCAGTCCACAGAGACACAACAAAGACCAAATTATATTCACTATCTAAATCTTTGATCAAGTTACCGCACACAGCAACCTTATTTACCTCGGCGAGAGTTACGAAAACAGCGGGCTATTCCAGTTGAAATCCATTATGGAAGACATGACGTTAATCTCCCACACAGGGGGTGTAGATTTCAAATGGTCTCACCCATGCAGGTAACACAATTTTTCACACTCCCTGTGTGGGAAATTAAGGTTGTGTCTTCCATAGGGGGATGGATTTCAACTGGAATTGCCCAAATGGCTGACAGAAGTTTATTTTAATATTAAGGATTTTCTTTATTTTTCTACACAAATTGAGGGAAATAACCTGACACATTTTATACTGAATATTCTGCATAATTGACCAATTTCACCCTTGACCGTGCTGAGAAATGTGTTTCATCAAACTAGTTCAAGTCATAAATATTTTGGTTAATGTAAGCAATCATCCTTGCAAACACTGGGTATTCATTATTTACCACCGTCTGACAACTAGGCTTACTTACACTCAGTGACTATGCGGTCAATCATATACAGGGCTATACAATAAATATAAGTAAGTATAATCGGCAGTCCACAGAGACACAACAAAGACCAAATTATATTCACTATCTAAATCTTTGATCAAGTTACCGCACACAGCAACCTTATTTACCTTAGAGAGAGAGAGAGAGTTACAAAAACAATGGTTTATTCTAGTTGAAATTTATACACCCCATATGGAAGACATGACCTTTTAAGGTCATGCCAAAATAAACAGTGGGATTTAAAAAGCCTTAATTCAAGTCAAATTTTAATTTTGTTATTCTTCATTCAAAACGTTGAAATAATGTTAGTAATAACTGCCGGGAAGGGTTCCTGTTAGACTACCCCGTAGTCCACTTGCCCATTGTGCATACTCTGGATATTGTATTTAAGCTTAAAACTCTGATTTAATTAATGTGTGCACAATTGATAGATTTTCACATCTGATCAGTCACCCTACTCCCTCTGTTTGTTAGCTTCCCAAGTGGACTACTGACATTGCCTTGCGGTTAAGATTTTTAACACGGGACTCTATGGAGAGTTAGGCCAATTTCTGGCCTAACTAAAATTGTCCATGATGTAATGCATCTTTAAATGGATCTGCCTTGTGATTGGTCGCCCATACCTCGCTATGGTTTAAATCGTCTGGGCCCGCGCCATACCATTAACTACACCGTAAACAACTGTCTGTGGTATTTGCGGCGCTTTTGTGTTGACGCCGAAAGTTAATCTCTCATCAAACTAGATGCGCGTCCATGCTTAGTACTTGTGGTTAATGGACTGATAAACAAGTATGCTTGACAGTGTGTTTTTAGAGAGCAAAGTCCAGGGGGTAAAGTTCTGCTTACAATTCAAAGTTCATAATCGAAATTTCGGGGTTCGCTATCAATAAACTGGTAGATTCCAAAATCAGAATTGTTCAGTATTAAAGTGAGCCGTTATAATTATGCAAGATATAAATGTTGCATTCAATTACTTTTATTGTCACTAATTCGTCTGATATTTTTAACTCTTTATGACCATTTTACTATTGAATACTTTAATTTTAATAAACATCAGTATAATTTTGAGTTCAACGAAATGGGTTCATCATGACTAATAATAACATATTTTTAATAAAATTCGACTATGGCATAGTCTAGGTTCCTGTCCATTTTAAGCTGAAATAACAAGGTGAAGTGAAAGAAACCCTACTGGTTATTTTGGCTGTTTAACATGCAGTTCTATGGGAGGACATAAAGTCATAATTTCATGAATTTATGACTTTATGTCGAACTTTGCTCTGTTGACCTACTAAGACAACAAATTTGGCTGATTCCATTTGGGTGCAAGTTGGGACATGTGTCAACAGGCAAATATGCACACAAAAAAATCAGGTTTGAAATTTTTTTTTCATATTATAAGATCATACATTATGGCTTTTATCTCCCACACAGGGGGTGTAGAATTCCAATGGACTCACCCCCTCTGGTAACACAATTTGAAATTTCACACTCCCTGTGTGGAAAATTAAAGTCATGTCTCTATAGGGGGTGTATGGATTTCCACTGGAATTGCCCAATGGCTGACAGAAGTCTATAAGGGTTTTCTTTATTTTTCTACACAAATTGAGGGAAATATAGACACATTTATACTGGATATTTTGCTTAATTGACCAATTTTTCCCATTTCAGCATAATTAAATAACCAGAACATCTTCTTGTCTTCTTTGTTACAAGGATTTAAAGGGACATTCATAGTTTGGCGCATATATGGGTTCCTTTGCCTTCGGGTAAATTTCATGTACAAATATAGAGAAAATAGAAGGTCCCCTATAAGGATCACATACCTTTAATTGGAATTTTTTAGTAATTTTGACTTAATTTATTTTATATATCGTCAGAATGAAAAGTATTCACATAAAATAACCCAACCTCACACACCAAAATACCATATTTACTCTGTTATTAGTCCCCCATCTAATAACCGCTCCACCATTTTTTTGACCAAAATATTTCATTAGTTCAATATGTAAAAGAAAAAAAAGAGACCATTTTAAACAGTGTTAAAAGTTGTATCTGATTCCATAGGAGTCAACTCTCAAACAATACAGTAGGCCAGGTCCACTCATGTGTTTATTAAAGAAAACCTGACTACTATATGGACTCAGGTGCAACTTTTAAAATGGCCTCTTTTCTTACACAATTAACCATTGTGACGCAATGATGTGTGACGCTATAAATTGGTCCATGTGTGTAAAACAAATAGGGCTATACATACCATTTTACATTTTAACATTCCGTAAAATATTTTTCGACTTATTTTAAAAAGTATTAGGGGGGAACTTATAAGTTGTGGACCATATGTAATAGTGATCAACTTTCTTTATTTTTTCTGGTTCTGAGCAACACTAAAATGACCATAAACTGTAACACCATTAGTGATGGATATTCTTCAAAACAAAGCTCTGAAAATGGCGGCACATGCCCGACAATCGACTCATTTTGCATGATCGCATCGCCTTTATTCTCATTTCTCTTTAAGTCAACATCCAAGTCGTGTCTTAACACAACCCAATTTGCATAAGTTACATACTTGAAGGATAATCCAGTACTGCAACATACTTATGCAGTCACATTAATGCATGTATACAGTACTTGATGACTTCAATACACTACTTGAGTTCTTTGGGTTTGTCTATATCATGGCAATGTCTCTATTGAAATGCATCCTATACCCAAGTCTATGAATAATAATGCTGTGTAATGATTAAGCTTACTCAGTATTAATTGATGCCTTATTTACAAGAAGTGTAGATGTTGATATATAGTTACAACCACACCGAGATCCTGTTGAATTACAGACCACAAATGAATTTAGGTATCTAACCCAACTCATTTTATAGGCTTTTATTCAATATTTTTTACTTTTGTTTGAGGGCTTCGATAGCGAAGTTTACACAGTATTTTTGTGGGTCCTGAGAGCACATCATACACAACAAATTGCATTCTGAATATCCTTCTGATATAAAATTAATTTTGATTTTTGTTGTTGAAATTTTATGATAAATTATTAAAAAATCATATTTTGGGCATTTAACAGTCTTCGAAGTAAACTTTATAAATCTAATGATATGTATAAGTGTATGTAGCTGGGGTGAAAAGTAACACTTCATATGAACATTTTGACCTTTCGTATTGAAGATATACATTTTTTCCCAGAAAAGTCCTAAATTTTTTGGTTGTTTTTGGGAACATGATGACACGTCAACTCCTCTACTAGTCCCCCCCCCCCCCGATGCCTGAGATACAACTGACCAGACATTAACCTAACAACAATGAAATTGTCATAAAAATACAGTAAAAAGAACAACACTGCCAACAGCAAATGCGTTCAGTAAATGCATGGGTATAATATGCATCAGTATAATGATGGCGCTATTACACATATTCTTATGGCACTCAAGCGGTATAGGACACGTGACGTACAAGGCTGATGAAACTGCAAGGCTAATAGCCCATTCAAAATAGATGGTTATCAGTTACAAATTGAAAAACAACATACGAGGGGGTATCCAAAAGTTTTTGACATCAACCAGAAGTGAAAGAGCTATACCGATGAAATTTTGACAGTGTAATCACTGGTCCTTATGTATATTATGGTCCAAAAATGGTCTCAAAAGTATGTTTACTTTCTTCACAGGTGGTGCTAGATGGGAAGTAGGCGCATAACCTTTTCATGATAAGATCCTCCACTTTCTTGAGTTTTTTTGCTGTGGCCGCAATCCCGCCGCATCATCCGTAAGTGATGGACGCCCACTTCTTGGCTCATCTGTGAGGGACATGTGGCCAGTTTGGAAATTCTTTTTTCAAAAAGCAATAGTGCCGTATGATGGGCAATCATCACCGTAGATTGCTTTCATTTCATCATAGATTTTCTGAGCTGTGTAGGCCTAACCCTTCAAATGCAAGAACTTAATCATGCTGCGTGCCTCAATTTTACCATCTTGCAGATTATGCGCCTACTGCCCATCTAGCGCCACCTGTAAAAAAAGTAAACATACTTATGAGACCATTTTTGGACCATAATATACATAAGGACCAGTGATTACACTGACAAAATTTCATCGGTATAGCTCTTTCACTTGTGGGTGATGTCAAAAACTTTTGGATACCCCCTCGTACTAAACGTGGGGTACTTTGTTGCACCTCAACAATTTTATAATAACATAATTTTGCTTTGACACCACATAACACATTTGTTTGTGAAGATTTCATCATGACTATGTTTTAATCCAATGGCGATGTCAAATATGGTGATATCGCATCCACCACCACCTGTGGCACGTACAGGCCTGTGACTCGATCAACAGCCTCATTCCCCAGATTTATCTGATTGTTTATGAGATTGTGGTATCATATAATCGATCATATTTTCTCATCAGCATCCTGAAATTTGATATTCCAACTTGCTGAATTTCCGAAGAAAACAACCGATTTGTGGTTATATTTCACACGCCCCTGGGAATTGTGGATAGCTTGGAATTTCACTTCGATGAAAATGTGACGTGATCTGTGAAAACCCTTCACATTGTGACATTTTAAATTTTGCAAACAAAAGCATGGACATTTTTGTTTTCATTTTGTACCTGTGACTTCAATATCAAAAGTTATGAGCAATGTAGGATTGAACAAAAATAAAGAAATAGTTTTAGCCTTTATTATCATTATAAAACAAAATAGGATAATGCACATGTGAAGGGTTTTCACAGATTACATCACAAATTATGAAAGTCAGTGACAGGGGTAAAGCATTTAACATTTGCAAAACTGTACAAAGAAAACTTTTCATACAGGGAATTTTTGCACACATTTGGACTCTCTATTATTTTTTTTTTTTCCTTAGCTGGTGACATGTAAGAAATTGTTTCTACTAAAAAGGCAAATCACAGAGGTCACTTTACCTGCCACTGGGTCCCTTCAGCATCCTTCATCTTCTCTGTGATATAGGGAACTATATAATATGACCATTTCCAATGCAAAAGTATAGCAGCGAAACTGCAATAGTGTGTAAGAGGCTGAAAGTAGTCTCTTACACTCAGAAGATTCTGCCTTGTTTCCAGGGCCTGTTTCTGGTTAAAACCCTAACCCTAACCCCTAACCATAACCTAAAGCTAAATCCTATAAACCCTAAGTTTAAATCCGTTTAAAAGCATGCAAAAAATATGAACCACGGTTCTTCCCTGCAATTATATATACCTCAATGAGGCCAAGAAAACAAAAAAAAATTATTATTTTTTTAATGACTCACTACTGTATAGGCCTGTAGGCAATGAACATTTGGTCATGTGGAAAGATACATCAACACTTAAGACCTTATACGCAAGATACACCATAGAAATTGATTCAATAAGAACGACCGCATGTCCTTACATACATAAGACGCCAAGTTTATTGCAGACACTGATGCATGAACGGATAGTTATAAATGTTATGAGTTAAAAAAATTATCTTCTTCTTAAGAAAAATGTTGTTGGCCAAATTTAGCTTTGAAATGAAATTTAGACACAGAAAATTAATAAAAAAAACATTAAAATTATAAACTAAAAATTGATTTTGACCAATTTTGAGTTGAGTCGGTGGAGGGCAAGCAAACACATTTTTTGGGGGCCTGAGGGTCTGGTTTCATCAGCCTTACCTTGGGATACTTGTGACATAGGAATATCAGCAACTGTGTCAGGCTTTTCTTACGTGTGTCTCCTCCAAACTGGATTAGTCCACAAAACCTGGTTAAGACAAAGTAAATGTAACCTATTAATTTAATTGGTCTTTTAAACCTAGCTAAGAAAAAATAAAACGGAATTGTACATTTGCATTACCATATTTGGAATCAGCATGACAAATGCATTAAAATGAGTACAAACAAGCCTAGTATTGGTTCAGTGGTTCTTGAGATAGCTCGTGATATTTTGAGAAAATGTCTTAAAAGTTGGATTTTTTATGTTGAGGCCTATGGCCAGCACGTAGAGCATTAAAAGGAGACATCAACTTACACATCAATACTAGTGAGAATCTTCTGAGGGTCTCCGCATCGCAAGATTTCCTTCCTAACATGGCTATGAAGTGATACAGGAAATGGATGTCTGTAATTGAAAACAAATTAAACAATAGTAATTAGCAATAGACGGAAATCACAGTAAGGTAAAGGAGTGAAACCTGCATTATTTTTACAGAACAGAGTGCCGATCTCTCTTTTGTTAGCAATTAGGCCAGACTCCAATGTGAAATGTTGCTGTGGGGGATCGCCACACCTCCTTCACAACAGTCTGTTACCTTCCCAGCATTGAAGAATGCCGGAACCCATTTATACACCTGGGTAGAGAGGAGAAATTGAGATTAAGTACCTTACTTAAAGGCCCACAGCCTGTTCCGCTAAGCCACCGTGCTCCCAGTAGCAGTATGATACTACTCTACAAATATACACTGCCATGAGAGGTTCTGTTAAAAACTATGAGCCCGAGGTGATCAATAATACTATTTATCTCACCGAGTGACCATAATTTGAACTAAAAATTTGAATAAAGGCAATATGGTTTTTTTTATACTTCATTAATATATTCTTTGTTCATTGATTTATTAAAAGAAAATCATTGAAATTGTGTACTCACCAGTTCCCAGACCGTGAATAGCACACCCTATTTTGCCCTTCAAAAAATCAAGCAGGCTCAATCGGACTTAACTCACTACAGCAGACCAAAACAGTTCTCATCATGCATGTGCAAAATATAGTAGTTACATGTGTGTGAACTGCATAGGAAGAGCACACACGTACGTCATTGTCAAAAGTACTATCTATGACTTGGAGCTTCTATTTACGACTCATCTGGGCACTGAAAATACTTTTTTTACTGCTTACAGGTACTATTTACAGACAGGAGTCCTGATGGTAGAACTGTTTTGGTCATGTGATCCACTTTTAACCAATCAATGACCAAGAATATATATAAATTATTGAAGCATATAATAGTGCATGTGTACATGCGTTTGTAACGCATTCAAACTGTGGAGGTGTGTGTGTGTGTTTTGCCACATACCAACTTTGGAGTCTGCTAACAATCATGGAGCTCCACAGTTGCAGATAACCTCAAAAATGTTTTTTTAAAGCCATATAGGGGGGTATACCACCTGCCATTTTCTGATTTGATCAACATCCACAGTATGGCAGTTGCTGTCAGATTTGTGTAAAAAATTCTCCCCAATTCTGTGGGTGTGTGAATCTCCCCAGTTGGAATACACACACACCTCCACAATTGGCAGCATTTACAAAAAAAAAGGGAGGGGGATATTGAAAAATAATCAACCAAACTCACTTTTCATGTTCCACATAGATTTCCAGGCTTCCACTTGACAGAAGTAAATCAACCATCTTCATCATAGGTATAGAAACTCTGAAAAGGCAAGGACAAAATGAGTCAAATACCAGACCAAAATGTATTCTTATACTCCAACATAGTGAGAATCAATTAGAGCATATGGGCCTGAGTGGTAGTGTCTCAACAGACTAAGATCAGGGGAAATGGGGCTACCTACCAGAAGGACAAAACGCTACCTGTGAGTGTGGAACGGTTCCACAGACTATGGAACACCAGTGCACATATGAGGACCTAGCTGAATTCAACGATTCTGCTTGTCACTGCGTCAGCTATTGGCTCGGGCGCATTTGACCCTGCGCTTGGACACGCCAAGAAGAAGAGCATATGTTAGAAAAAATGCCAGGAGAGTTGCGTATGATGCATGGGTGCACAATCCGCGTATTTGGCCCAGTGCTTTTGGATGCCTAAATTTTTGTTGCGGGTTGATGCATATATATTTGCTTGCATTTTCAACATTTTTAGTGACAATATTGTTATAAAAATAGCAAAAACCACAGGATTCTTCTTGTGCATGAAATCTATATAATAATACGCTATTCTCTGTCTCTCTGTCTCTCTGTCTGTTTGTCTGTCTGTCTGTCTGTGACTGCTAATGTGAGGCCGTTGTAGGTCGTAGGGGACCCACACTTGGTGGGTGGGTGTAGTTCTGTCCTGGCAAGAAGAAGTTTATGTTCGTTAAGTCATCTGACCCCGGGGTCCCCTCCCAGGGGTCATCTGAGGTCAAATTACTAAAAGCTGTCGTGTGAGGCCGTCGGGGGCCGTCGTAGGTCTTATACGGGCCCAAACTCTATGGGTGGGTGTAGTTCTGTCCTGGTAAGAAGAAGTTTATGTTCGTTAAGTCATCTGACCCCGGGCCCCCCCCAGGGGTCATCTGAGGTCAAATTACTAAAAACTGTTGTATGGGCATGAAAGTTGGTATAGGTATAGGCCTACAGGCAACATTTAGAGCCAACATTTTAGAAGGTCATTTTGGGGTCATCCAAGGTCACCCAGGGGTCATCTGAGATCAAATTACTAAAAACTGTCATCATGGGCATGAAACTTGGTGGGTACAGACAACATTTAGAGCCAAAATTTTGGAAGGTCTTCTTGGGGTCATCTGAGGTCACCCACGGGTCATCTAAGGTCAAATTAGTAAAAACTGTCGTATGGGCATGAAACTTGGTGGGTACAGTCAACATTTAGATCCAAATTTTTGGAAGGTCATTTTGGGGTAACCAGAGGTCATCTGAGGTCAAATTAGTAAAAACTGTCATATGGGCATGAAACTTGGTGGGTAGATTCACCATCAGCCAGGTAATCGCGCCCGGCCGAGAACCGCCAAATATGGGTAACCGCCTAGTAGGTTAATAAATGCGTATCATTTGTTGCTTGAGAAATTCTTCAAAATAATGCACTTGTACTGAGATGTTGATGGATTTCCTCCTGTGAGGCTTTGTGTATTATAGAAGCACCAGCTTCTCAGTACGCGTGCATTATTTTGTACAGTTTCATTCCAAACAAGTGATACGCATATATTAACTTATAATTAATTTTGAAAAATTATCATCATCACCACCTTAAAAAGTAACCAAATGTGCTTCTGCAGATCTCCTTACATACCTTTCAAGTTTTTACAATGCCAATTTTCATACATTTTGTGATGGTTTATTTTATCACTGCTGTGACTGTATATCACAAGTGGTCACTTTTTTTCATTCATTTTGATTTCTTGGGTGAATCATTAAACGTCAGATACTGTTCTCCCATGATGCCCAGGGTAGGGTGTACAGACAGCCAGGTGTTACCCTAATCGGAACTGACAGTGAGGTCTTTTTCATTCACTGCACCTGTCTCATAATTCAAATTCAGTAACGGAGAGAGTGGACAATGTTTGATATTTGCCTCTACAGGAACACACAGATTTAGGGTTTCTCTACCGGAAGTCAATTTGTGCCGAAATTCCCTCCCACAATGCAATAACCGTTTTGCATAACAATAGATACAGTTTGGATGTTAATCCATCTCCTTTGTTATGCAATACGCATGTTGCATTGTGGGAAGGAATTTCGGCACAAATTCACTTCCGGTAGAGAAACCCTAAATCCGCGTATTGAACCAGGGACCTCTTGTACCAGAGTCAAAGACCTTAACCGCTGGGCCACGTTGCTTTTCATCCTCTGTCCTGGTTGGATCATATCCCATCAAATAATACAATAAGCTTATAATAATAAAAACTGGACTATTCAAATTGAAAACTGCACTACCCCTGTAGAAGATTTTGGAAATATCTTCCATAGGGGGAGTATGAATTTCAAATGGAATCTATATAATAATACGCTATTCTCTGTCTCTCTGTCTCTCTGTCTGTTTGTCTGTCTGTGACTGCTAATGTGAGGCCACCGTAGGTCATACAGGGCTCAAACTTGGTGGGTGGGTGCAGCTTGGTATGAGGAAGAACGAGTTTATATTTTTTAAGGTCAAAGGTCAAGGACGGGGTCAAGTTCAATTGAAGTCTAATTTCAAATTGCCCCTATGGAGCTCAAACTTGGTGGGTGGGTGGACCTTGGACTAACAAACAAAAGTTTCCACGGTGACCTTTTTTGATCATACCTACGGTTAAGAGGTCATAGGTCAAGAAAGGTAACAATTTCAAATTGCCCCTATGGAGCTCAAACTTGGTGGGTGGGTGGACCTTTGACTAACAAAAAAAGTTTCCACGGTGACCTTTTCATCATACCCACGGTTAAGAGGTCATAGGTCAAGAAAGGTAACAATTTAAAATTCCTCCCATTGCGCACAAACTTGGTGGGTGGGTGGACCTTGGACTAACAAACAAAAGTTTCCACGGTGATCTTTTCGTCAGACCTACGGTTAAGAGGTCATAGGTCAAGAAATGTCAACATTTTCAATTGTCCCTATGGATCTCAAGTGGGTGGACTTTGGACTAACAAACAAAAGTTTCCACAGTGACCTTTTCGTCAGACCTACGGTTAAGGCGTCATAGGTCAAGAAAGGTCAAAATTTCAAATTGCCCCTCGAACTTGGTGGGTATGTGGAAATTGGACTAACAAACAAAGCTACCATTGTGACCTTTTTGTCAGACCTACGGTTGAGAGGTCATAGGTCAAAAACAAAGATTTCATTGAAGCTACCTACGATTGAGAGGTCATAGGTCAAAAAACAAAGATTTCATTGCAGCTCAAACTTGGTCGGTGGGTGTAACTTTGGCCAAGGAAGCCCAGGTTTGAGATCTGCAAAAGCCAATAACTATGACAGCCGAGAACCGCGAAATACAGGTAACCGCCTAGTAACACATTAATTACGAAGCTCCATTTGAATTTCATACACCCTCTGAGACAGATTCATCCTGAATCTTCCACAGAGGGAGGGTGAGTTTCAAATAGAATTAGTTAACATGCTACTTCCATTTGAAATTCATACTCCCCCTGTGTACGTTATTTTAAAACTCTTCCACACAGGGAGTGTGGATTTCCAATTGAATAGTCCAAATAGAAACCCACCTGTCTTCTTTTTGGTAGTCAGTGAATACTTTCAACAAGGCATCCGTGAATATATCAAGCTGCTGTTCTTCACTGCAGTGCTCTTTTAGATAAGCTAGCAAAGATTGGCTGGAATGTTTAACCTATGATAAATGAAACCAAAAAGATGGAAATTAGTGAACACAGTCACAAACTTAATTTAAGAAATAAAGAGTATAGTATATCTCAAATCCTTTACACCCAAATAATGTGTCTGAAGCAGTAAAAACGTAATTTATTTTTAAAGTTCCCCCATACAGTTCTTTAGCTCAGCCGGGGCTTGAACCCGGGACTCAGAGGCGGGCTCAGAGGTGCAAGGAGAGAGAACAACTGCTGCGCCAACCCGCTCTCCCTGTAGGTAACAGTGAACCAGAGTTGATCATAAGTGAACCATAGTTGATGACTGTGAACCAGAGTTGATCATGAGTGAGCCATAGTTGATGACTGTGAACCAGAGTTGATCATAAGTGAACCATAGTTGATGACTGTGAACCAGAGTTGATCATAAGTGAATCACAGTTGATGACTGTGAACCAGAGTTGATCATAAGTGAACCATAGTTGATGACTGTGAACCAGAGTTGATCATAAGTGAAGCATAGTTGATGACTGTGAACCAGAGTTGATCATAAGTGAACCATAGTTGATGACTGTGAACCAGAGTTGATCATAAGTGAACCACAGTTGATGACTGTGAACCAGAGTTGATCATAAGTGAACCATAGTTGATGACTGTGAACCAGAGTTGATCCATAAGTGAACCGTAGTTGATGACTGTGAACCAGAGTTGATCATAAGTGAACCATAGTTGATGACTGTGAACCAGAGTTGATCATAAGTGAACCATAGTTGATGACTGTGAACCAGAGTTGATCATAAGTGAACCAGAGTTGATGACTGTGAACCAGAGTTGACCCTAGTGACAACACATTCTATCAAACCTTCTTCACTGAATATTAGTAGTACAAAGTTAAGCAAGTCAGATATTGAGCCACTTTTCTTGTTTTTAATGACTCTTTGAACTCATTGAGTCATCTAAGGCTATGAAAGGACAAAAAAGGTGTGTCAACAGAAGAAAATGGGCGGAAAAACAACACATTTTATTTTATATTATTATTGTTTTTTCCTTACATTTTTTGGCACAATCTTTTTTTGCTAATTCCTTTGAAATCTTTTAATGTACAAAATCATGATTTTTAACAGCTCTACATGTGGATTTTGGAGACATAAAAGGTAACTAATGGAGAGCATAATGTAAAAACATGAAAGGCAACTGCTTGGAGTGCATGTAACAACCTAAGCAAGATCAGGAAGTCTGCGCTACAAAGAAATTCAAACTGCATGTCTTCAGTGCAACAGTGGAGTCTGTGTTAATAATGTGAAGCCTGGGCTGTGACCAAAGAGCTGGATAGCTGTTACACCCGAATGCTGTACACCAGTCAGTAACAAAGAGCTGTACGGAGACCTTCCAAGACTGCAATAGCAACAAGAATACGCTTCGACAATTGCTTCAGGAGCATAAGTGAACCTATCACCAATCTGGTCAATTAATGGGACACACAAGCAAGAAATCCTGGTAAAACTGTCTGTTGGATGTATGATGAAGCAGGACACTAAACATTAGGATATGGAGAGCTGTTGTGATACAGGAAAATCACCTGAAATGATAAGAAAGTAAGCACTACTTACCAGAGACTCTGTCAAGCCCCCTACGCTAACAGTGAGCCCAAGCAATACATGATATCTGTAGATTGGTAGAGATAATAGTTGCGTCATCTTTGGGAAGGCATCTGATGGGGCACTCCAGTTCAGCATCAAGAGATCTGACCTGCAATAAAAGGGATGTATAAGGTCAGTTAAACACTCTCCACATGGGTGTCAGCTGCAGACGACAACTTCCAATTTTTCTTTAAAAATTAAAAAATGTCATAATTGTACATTTTCTTTACCATATTTGGAAATAGCATGACATTTCTGGAATTTCCAAAATTAGGGTCGGTATTCATTTGTACAGTAAAACAAACAAAATTTCCGTCGCTCGGTGGAAGACAAGCAAACAATCTTTTTTTTTTTTGGCCTTACATGCATATACATAACCCACAGTAATAGGGACTGAAAAATATTAAACTGGCAGCCATAAAGAAGTAGATCAGAATATATTTTCATACAAAATATTTTGCTTACAGCGGTCGGAAGGGAGCAAGACCTAGTACTCAAATATTGGCACAAAAAAGTAATGGTATGGGTTCTATGAAGTAGATCTAAAAATGAGGTATAATTTCCACTCCATGTGCATGATTGTTTAGCTACCTTTTAATTTGCATAATTGCATAATTAATGACCTATTTTGCATAAATGCTAATAAATTATGCAAATATGCAAATTAGAGGGCGGCTAGACTATATAACACATTAGAACATATTAGAAACACTTTAACAGATATAAAAGTACCCTGCATGGATTTTTTGCATGGGGTTAACCTTGTGTCAAAATCTGAATTGATGAATTTGAAGATGTTCTGATTCAGTTAATCACATATTTTCCTCTTTCCTCGTTCTTACTTTGGGAATATCTGTAGAAGCTTTTCCCTTTCTGGTATGTGTGGAATAGGTATGTCATTATGAAGTAACTTGAGGAAGGCATCGCCGGCACAAGCTCTGGTACGATCTATCTTCTCTGTGGCTTGCTGCAGAAGATCCTGCAGAATCCTCTTGCATCTGGAATATCAAACAGCACAATGGATATTTATTTAAAAGAAATGTAGGCATATGCGATATGATCAAGCAAAATCAGTCGGAAGTCGGAAATATTGATTTTGAGTTATAGTCAAACAAAGGAAATAATTTCTTCCCTTTTCTTGATTGTTTTGGACTGCTCATATCTTTGGAACAATTTGTCCAATTTCAATGGGGTTTTCTGCAAAATGTAGTTTTGCAAATGCTGTATACATCAAAGTAGAAAGATGAAAATTGAATATGCCCGACTTCAGACTAATTTTGCTTGATCACACCATATATATTTATCCACAAGTATCTGTAGTCTACAGGTATGGGCTGGTTACCAAACAAAATAAAATGAAATCTACTTGATTATTTCTTCAATTTGTAGCGATCTACTTACATATCAGGTGTTAGTAAGCTGGGATCATGTTGCACCACTAGTATTGTCAGATCTCGTAAGCTTTCCATAGCAGCTTCTCGAACCCTGCAAAACATAAATAGATTGTCAATTGATTAGAACAACAGCTAAACCACTGGGATAAATCACCTGGCATCTCTGATTCTAACATAATGACAAAATGGGGATTATAGCTACAAATTTATTCATGATTACCATATTCGTCCGAGTATAGTCCCACATTCGAGTATAGTCCCACCCCCCATTTTTCGGTTTTGGAGTGTCCCTGGACCTAGACCTAGATTGCTAGGATCATTCATGGTTGACCTAAAAAAAAAAAAAAATGCATTCAAATTCAATTCAAATTTAAAAATTTTTTTTTAGGTCAACCCAGTTAGCAACCTGGACAACCGATTCTTTTGTTATGCAAGGCTCACTCAGTCATTTAATGAGGCAATACAAACGATCGAATTTGGTGTTGAAATGAGCTAAATTTTGAGTTACACCTTTTCAATGTAAAATTAATTTTCTCGACCAAATGAAAAGCAATCATTTTCATTTTTTCAGTAAATGTCAGGACAAATTGTATTGCTTGATACTGTATTTTTTTTCATATCCTAGTGTTAAACTTAGGCGTGAAATTCAGTCATTTCGTGTAAGATTTTCGATTTTGATAGGCTTAAACTCTGCCCGCGAGCCTTTTTTTGATCAACCTTTTAGCTTTTCAAAGTAATATAGTTCGCTAATGAAGGATTTTTCCCAACTTTCTAACGCACATCACCGTGAGCGATATATCATAGTTTTGTCAGAATTTCCGCTTTGATTTCACCATTTTTACTGCCGGCTGAACATTTTTCAAAATCAACGCGTGAAATCTAAGGCTAATACTAGCATTGTGGATCGATATCCCTGGGTTTAATAGGAATACCGGCATGGCTACAGTGTTGCCAGAACTTCAATATAGTAAAGAAATTCCCAGGCCTATAGCGCTCCTACTGATCATGTTTATAGCACGATGAGGATCTTTCATCACGTGAGTGATTAATTATTTGATTTCATCATCACCGTGATCATCGGACCAATGTGTTGAAATTTGCTTCTCCTCAAAACAACTGTCATGGTGAATAAGATCTCAATACAAGTCTACAGTACTTTAATATGGGAAGTTGAGATAGACTGGAAATAAATCTTGGATTCCTTTGTTATAATTTGTGTGTGAGCATTCAAGCAAAGAAATGATACATGGATAGCTAAATCTCTCCATGGAAAATTCCGGGTCTGAGTTTTGTTCTATTCATGAACCTTGAATGAAAAATGCACCTGTTATTTTAATGAATATTGGATGCATGCTTTTTGAGAAAGCCAACCTCACTTGCTATCTGGACACCAGGGTGACAACATCAATATGTAGAGAATTCACAATTTACCCATAGGGTTGTGACACCAATATTTTAATTTTCCACTTAATTGCAACTTGGATGCTGAGATCCAGGCTCTGCAGGGAAAATTTCATTTGTGCTTGCGCGTTCACCTTCAATGCTGTTACTGACGAGAGTAAATAACCAAGTATACTTGAACTTCGGCGATGATGTGAGGAACGGCAGCCATGACAGACATATTGTTGGTGTGATGTTACAGAGTCATCTCCGGATGCAAGTCATATAATTTCAAGTTTTATGTAAGTTCACTTTTCATATTATGCTGGTGTATTTTTATATAAATATCATGTTTTGGATTTACAAACTAGCTTTGCAGAATGTGCGTAACATTCTACAATGCAAATTTATCCTGATATTTATCAGACCGAAACTTTACCAAATTAAACCATGAAAGAAATTTAGGCCCATTATTTTTCATGTTTTATAACAATTTGAACTTAGTTGTTTTCGGACAAAGATTTATTATGATATTTGAGGCAAAGACTTTAATGACAAAACTATCCAAAATAAAATGTTGCATTTTATAAGATTTATCATGCAGTTATTGAAAAGATATTCACAGAGTGACATGTTTTGGAAATCATTAATTTATAATTTAAATAACCAAATGTCAATCATTGTTTGAATGTTTGGAAACCTATTTGGATATAATGAAATTGACAAATTAATGTGTCTGGATTTAAAGACTATAGATTATGTTATTATTTATGTGGTAAATAAATTGAGTAAATTATGTGTAGAAATAAGGATACAAATGGTCGTCAGCAAAACAAAATTCGAGCATCGGATCAAGTCAATTGTAAATATAAATGATATTTTGTTGCATGGAAAAAGATATTAAATTCATGCTCAATTATTACTTTCGTAAAATGATTTCAGATAAGACTTTGAGTTAAGCAAACCGAGCATGATGACTTTTGAACTAGAATTTTGATTAAAAGTAAGGCCTGCAGAAATTCGGAAACTTAGAATCTTTTTGGTCTATTTTAAATCTGTAGCCCTTGTTTTCGTTGGGTTTGGGAAAATCATTGGCATCGAAGTCTTTTCAACATCATGGGAACCTGGAATCTACCTCAATCTTAACAAGCTTCAGCTTCAAGGAAGATCGTATGGTGTGAACTTTTATATCACGGATTTCGTCATATGAACTTTTGCGTATTCATAGAAAACCGGTAACCGGAAACTGTGCACAATTATTTTTTCATCAAATAAGACAGTATTTTGGACGTTATAAAAAAATTAAAGAGATCTCTGATAAATTCAAAGTATATATGTATCTTTTAAAATTAATTGTAAGATTATCTTTTTGAAAGTCATAAAGACTATTTTTTTTTAAAATAAATAAATACATTCTTGATTTGTTATAAAACTTAATCTGGTCCAGTTTACATTTACTCTTAGCATCCTGACTGAGTATATTGGGTAAGGTGACAATTTTTGGTGGAGAATCCGGGTATTGTACTCAGTATTACCAAATTTCTTTCCAATTGGGATTTCAAATTTTTTGATGCGATTAGAATAGATGTAAATTAATTCCAGAGTAGTTGTCAAACCATTGCAAAATATTTAAAGTGTAACCCTTGATTTTTTCACAGGTAATATCGTTACAACAATGTGACTGATCAGAAGTTACCCAAGTCTGCAGTTCCTGTGTCATTCCGAAAGTTCAAGCACAATACTTGGATGGGGTATGTAAAGTAAAACTTGCAGGCGCGATTATATTGTGAAAAAAAAAATCTTGGTGTCATAACTGCTTGTGTCCATTATGAATATGTTGGCTTATTTGATACATTTTGCACAATTTCTTATGTAATTGTTAAGCATGTTCATACATTGTTCATGGTGTGAGCGAAAACATAAATTTTGAATTTATTAGTGTTTCAATTATATGCATAGGATATTGATTCATTGTCATCATGTCAGGTCATTTGGAGATAGAAAAATTAACGGCTTTAGGCGAAAAGGCGGGTCTTAAAGGTAAAGACTTATTAGATTTCATTGATAAAGAAAGAGCGATATTAAACGAACAGCGCCAAAAAGAGCGTCAAGATAGAGCCGATGAGCGTGCACATGAGAAAGATTTGGAAGAAATGCGATGAAGCGTGCTAGCGATAAAATTTCCCAGGAGCAGGAATATTTGGAAGCGCAAAGCAAAGTTAAAATTGAGGAAGCAGAACGTGCAGCGGAAGTTAAAGAGCAAGAACATGTGAAAGCATTAGAACGCGAACAAAGAATACTTGCAATGCAAATTGATTTGGAAAAACAGAAGCGCGACACCGCTGAAGCGATGCAACATGCCAATATTAGGGGTGCAGATTTTCCTAAATCAAATACCAGAGTGCCCAAACTTCCTACTTTTGATGAAAGTAAAGATAACATAGATGCCTATTTGCTTAGATTTGAGAGGTATGCTGTACAACAAGGTTGGTCACCTGATAAATGGGCGGTATATCTAAGCGCACTTTTGTCTGGGAAAGGGTTGGAAGTATATTACGCACTTAGTGACATTGAAGCAAGTAATTATGACGTTCTAAAATTATGTATCCTTAACAGATATGAATTGCATGAGCAAGGCTTTCGTAAGAAATTCAAATATTCAAAACCTGAAACTGGAGAGTCAGGACCACAGTATGCAACACGTGTTCTAAACTACTTCAACAGATGGGTAGAATTGGCAGCCAGGAAAACAGATAGAGAGGGTCTTATAGATTTGATAATTTGTGATCAATTTATAAATAGTGTACCCAAAGATATGGCTATATTTAGCAGGGAAAGGAAACCTAAAAATATTCAAGCCATGACTGAACTTGCTGACCAATATATTGAAGCTCATGGTAGTTGGGGTTCTGCATCAAATGGAGATAAAGGGAAGAGTAACCATGGTAACAAAAACTTCTCCAAAAGTGGTAAAACTAACACTAGTATGAAGCCAAATGAGTCAAAGTATCAAAGTACAAACAGAAATACAACCCAACAGCGATCAACTAATAAGGCTAGTACAAGTACAAGGTTCAAAGGTACATGCTTTATATGTAATAAACATGGTCACCAAGCTCGTGATTGTACAACTAGGCCTAGATTAAATGCCATGTTTGAGTCAAATGATGAAAGTAAAATGAATAGTTTCATCGATAAGTATACATGTGACAAAAGTGATGGACATACGTGTACACCGACAATAGAGACACAAAGTAGTGCAAAAGCTTGCAACGATAAAGCTGCATTCATGATGGTATGTACGGATCAAAAAGAGGTGATTCCGAACAAAGGTGTGTACAAATTAGATTGTGGTCATGAATTGACGGTAATTACATGTACAGCTGCATGTTCACGACAGTCTCATAAATCAGAAATGGTTGTAGTCAACGGATATGTAGGAAACCAGAGAATGCCGGCACTAAGGGATTCAGGGTGTGAAGGTGTCGGCATCAAAGAAAGTCTTGTGAAACCAGAACAAAAGACCGGTGAATACATCACTTGTATTCTAATTGATGGTACAGTTCGCAGGTTCCAGACGGCTGTAGTTCACATAAACACTCCATTTTTCGTTGGAAAAGTAACTGCAAAAATATGTGCTACGCCAGTGTATGACCTTATTCTCGGTCAAATGCCAGGAATGCGGAGAGTGCATGATCCAGATCCAAATTGGATCGATAGCCCAACCATCACAAAGTTGAGTAAAGAAGTCACAGTCGACAAACAGGTCAGAGTCGGACAAGATGAGGGAGAATCATCAGTGACAAAAGTGGAGAAAACACGTCCAATAGTCGGCCTTCCAGAGAAGAAAGACATTGGTAGTGCTGTGGAGACTCGAGGTCAAGCTAAATTGCGAAACAGACCATTCAAACCACTTATAGTTCCTCTAGCACCGGATGAAGTTGTAACTCCAGCATTGCTACAACAAAAACAAATGGAAGATCCAACTTTGAGGAAAATGCATGAAGTTGCAGAGTCCAACACAGTGAAACAGTGTCGAGGCGGCGGTACTTGTGTGTTTGTGAAGGAGAAAGGAATCTTATACAGAGAATTTAAAGCTCCAAACATCGATTATGGGAACCAGTTCAGACAAGTGGTAGTACCCCAGGAATATCGAAAACAGGTGATGAAGATAGCACATGAAGCAATATTGGGAGGTCATCAAGGAGCAAAGAAAACTAGTGACAGAATTAGTACCAATTTCTACTGGCCAGGCATGGGAGCGGATATAAGACGGTATTGTCAGTCGTGCGACATTTGTCAGAGGACAATTCCTAAAGGAAGAATTACGAAGGTACCATTGGGTGAAATGCCAATTATTGACACACCATTCGAACGCGTTGCCGTAGATATAGTAGGACCGATCAAACCTATAACGGATCGAGGTCATCGTTACATACTTGTACTGATTGACTATGCAACTCGTTATCCAGAAGCAGTTCCACTCAAGTCTATAGAAGCGGAGGTGGTAGCAGACGAACCTCTAGTCATGTTTACACGTCTTGGTGTACCCAAGCAAATACTGACAGACCAAGGGACGCAGTTTACGCCAAATGTCATGAAGGAGTTGAACAGATTATTGTCAATCAAACCTTTGGTAACCACACCTTATCATGCCATGTGTAACGGAGCCGTAGAGAGACAGAATGGAATACTAAAAGCTGGACTTAAGAAGATGTGCGAAGAACGACCAAGAGATTGGGATCGATACATTTGCCCACTCTTGTTTGCTTACAGAGATACACCACAATCGAGTGCAGGATTTGCACCGCTTGAGTTATTGTATGGTAGAAGCGTAAGAGGGCCAATGACAATTCTGAGTGAACTTTGGACAGGAGAAAGTGAAGAGGGCGAGACCAAGAATACTTACCACCAATACATCATAGACCTCCAGAAACGCCTAGAAATGACATGTCAACTCGCCAGAGAAGAGATTAAGAAGTCCAAAGATAAGTACAGGACTCAGTACAACAAGAAGGCTAGACCATGTGCATACAATGAAGGTGACGAAGTTTTATTACTTCTACCAACAGATGCAAACAAACTCTTGATGCACTGGAAGGGACCATTTAAGATCGTGAAGAAATTCAACAGAATGAATTACCAGATCGACTTGGGTAGCCGAAAGCAAACTTTCCACATCAACCTACTTAAGAAGTATCATAGACGAGAAGAAATAGCAGCAGTAATGGAAGAAATCGAAGAAGAAGATGGTATTGTATTCGAGATTGCGGCAGTGGCAGTGATTCAAGAAGAAATAGATGACGAGCTCAATGAGAATGTCAGCAGTGAAGAACTATTATTTATTCCTCCTTTAGCAGCAAAAGAGACAATCAAAGATGTGAAAATCAGCACAGACTTGGATTCTGAACACGTGACAGAGGTCAAACGCATCTTAGGGAATTACAAAGATGTTCTTACTGACATTCCAGGAAAAACTAACCTAGGAGAACACGTCATTGAACTCACTGACGAGGAGCCGGTTAGATGCAAACCATACCCAATACCACATGCAGTACGAGATGAAGTTCGTAATGAATTGGATACCATGTTGGAAATGGGGATAATTCGACAAAGCAGCAGTCCATATGCATGCCCATTGACTGTTGTAGCCAAACCAGACGGATCAACTCGGATTTGTTGTGACACGAGATTGTTGAATGCAAAAACCGTGTTTAACGCCGAAACCTATATCGGACCAGGAGGAGATTTTTGCCCAGATTTCAAAAGACAACTTCTTCTCCAAAATAGACTTAAGCAAAGGATATTGGCAGGTGCCAATGGAAGAGAAGTCAAAGAAGTATACAGCTTTCATAGTTCCAGGTGTCCAAGGAGGACATTTTGAGTTCAACTTTATGCCATTTGGATTAGTGAATTCGCACAAACGCTTAGCCAGATCATGAGAAAACTTCTTCATGGACTGAAGAACGTTCACAACTATATAGATGATATATTAATCCATACTGCAACATGGGAAGAACATATGGAACTCGTGAAAGAAGTGATGAAAAGATTGAGAAAGGCAGGACTGACTGCAAGACCATCGAAATGTCACATAGGATGTAGTGAAGTAGAATTTCTTGGTCATGTTGTGGGAAAGGGAGTCGTCAAACCTAGACCAAACAAAGTGGAAGCAGTCAGAGATGCAAAAAGACCAGAGACAAAAACCCAATTAAGATCTTTCCTTGGATTAGTTGGATACTACAGAAAATTCATCCCTAACTTTGCATCTGTAGCATGTCCACTTACAGATAGGACCAGGAAAGGAGAGCCTAATAAGATAACTTGGGAGGAAAGTCAGGAACAGGCTTTTCAGACTTTGAAGAATAGAGTGACAAGTGCACCAATTCTGCATTTACCAGACCTTAACAAGACATTTATCTTGAGAAGCGATGCTTCAGAGAATGGACTGGGAGCAGTACTTCTACAGGAATTGCAAGGAGAGCAATTTCCTATTGCCTATGCTAGTAAGAAGATGACGAAATGTCAACAGCGATATTCAGTAATGGAGAAAGAATGCCTCGCCATCATATGGGCAGTTCGGAAGTTCCAAGCATTCTTATTTGGAAGAGAGTTCATTATCGAGACAGATCATCAACCTCTAGCATGCATCAGGAAGTCCAAAGTAGCTAACGGCAGAATAATGAGATGGGCACTAGCTCTACAACCGCACCGATATCGCTTTGGAAGTCATAAAAGGCAGCCAGAATATCGGAGCAGATTACATGAGTCGAGTGTAAGAAACTTCAAAGATAACTTTAGGTATCATGATCAGAATTTTGTGAATTAGGCCTTGCGAAAATTAGTGTTATATGTATTAGAACCATGGAAACGGTGGAATAAAAGCGAAATGAATCGAATCTGAATGAATCGATTCATGTTAAGTCAGGTTATGTGAAGGTCTGCCAAGAATTTTGTAAATAGTAATAGTAATAATATTGATAGGCCTATAATAATACGACTTTATTTCAACTTATCCTCCATTGTTTTGAGTAAAATGCATGAATGCATTTTCTTTTAAGGGGGGAGTTAATTGTCATGGTGAATAAGATCTCAATACAAGTCTACAGTACTTTAATATGGGAAGTTGAGATAGACTGGAAATAAATCTTGGATTCCTTTGTTATAATTTGTGTGTGAGCATTCAAGCAAAGAAATTATACATGGATAGCTAAATCTCTCCATGGAAAATTCCGGGTCTGAGTTTTGTTCTATTCATGAACCTTGAATGAAAAATGCACCTGTTATTTTAATGAATATTGGATGCATGCTTTTTGTAGAAAGCCAACCTCACTTGCTATCTGGACACCAGGGTGACAACATCAATATGTAGAGAATTCACAATTTACCCATAGGGTTGTGACACCAATATTTTAATTTTCCACTTAATTGCAACTTGGATGCTGAGATCCAGGCTCTGCAGGAAAATTTCATTTGTGCTTATGCTGCTCATCTTCAATTATGTTACTGACGAGAGTAAATAACCAAGTATACTTGAACTTCGGCGAAGATGTGAGGAACGGCAGCCATGACAGACATATTGTTGGTGTGATGTTACAGAGTCATCTCCGGATGCAAGTCATATAATTTCAAGTTTTATGTAAGTTCACTTTTCATATTATGCTGGTCTATTTTTATATAAATATCATGTTTTGGATTTACAAACTAGCTTTGCAGAATGTGCGTAACATTCTACAATGCAAATTTATCCTGATATTTATCAGACCGAAACTTTACCAAATTAAACCATGAAAGAAATTTAGGCCCATTATTTTTCATGTTTTATAACAATTTGAACTTAGTTGTTTTCGGACAAAGATTTATTATGATATTTGAGGCAAAGACTTTAATGACAAAACTATCCAAAATAAAATGTTGCATTTTATAAGATTTATCATGCAGTTATTGAAAAGATATTCACAGAGTGACATGTTTTGGAAATCATTAATTTATAATTTAAATAACCAAATGTCAATCATTGTTTGAATGTTTGGAAACCTATTTGGATATAATGAAATTGACAAATTAATGTGTCTGGATTTAAAGACTATAGATTATGTTATTATTTATGTGGTAAATAAATTGAGTAAATTATGTGTAGAAATAAGGATACAAATGGTCGTCAGCAAAACAAAATTCGAGCATCGGATCAAGTCAATTGTAAATATAAATGATATTTTGTTGCATGGAAAAAGATATTAAATTCATGCTCAATTATTACTTTCAGTAAAATGATTTCAGATAAGACTTTGAGTTAAGCAAACCGAGCATGATGACTTTTGAACTAGAATTTTGATTAAAAGTAAGGCCTGCAGAAATTCGAAACTTAGAATCTTTTTGGTCTATTTTAAATCTGTAGCCCCGTTTTCGTTGGGTTTGGGAAAATCATTGGCATCAAGTCTTTTCAACATCATGGGAACCTGGAATCTACCTCAATCTTAACAAGCTTCAGCTTCAAGGAAGATCGTATGGTGTGAACTTTTATATCACGGATTTCGCTCATATGAACTTTTATGTATTCATAGAAAAACCGGTAACCGGAAACTGTGCACAATTATTTTTTCATCAAATAAGACAGTATTTTGGACGTTATAAAAAAATTAAAGAGATCTCTGATAAATTCAAAGTATATATGTATCTTTTAAAATTAATTGTAAGATTATCTTTTTGAAAGTCATAAAGACTATTTTTTTTTTAAATAAATAAATACATTCTTGATTTGTTATAAAACTTAATCTGGTCCAGTTTACATTTACTCTTAGCATCCTGACTGAGTATATTGGGTAAGGTGACAACAACTTTGCCCAACAATCTTACATGCAATTGGGCAATATTTTAAATAAAACTTTCATTTACAAAACATAAATATTACGCTGTATGTTTTATGATCAAGCAAACTGTTTGGAACACACTTCCAAATAACCTTCGTAACATCCCCAGACTTTCGTTATTTAAACGCCAGCTTAAAACCAATCTTTGTAAATTTTGTGCTTTACGCGCTTTGAGTTCCTCATCAGAAGAGATTGTGCCTTATAAGAACCATTCATTATCATTGTTAACTTAATAATACAATAATAATAATACATACAATTTATTAAGCGCCTTATATTGCACGCAACCATAAGGCGCTTTACAAGATAAACACAAATACAACTCTATAAAATTACTATAAATCATTTAGCTACGATAAAAAATAACACTATTTAGCATGTTTAGCAAAAATGTACAATGGTAAGATAACAAGGTAAAAAAAACCGACAGTTCAAGCTCATACTGTGCATTTTGTTAGGAGTAATCTTGGGAAAAAACCGATCACAAACCGAGCAAAGAACAAAAGAACAAAAAGGCAGTATGAAATTGCACATGACATTAATTGCACTCAAAAACACATATTGTCTTACTCCACATCAAAATGGCTAAAGAACATCTTGAGCAAAACAAACAGTTCTTATGAAGTAGGTCAACAAACATGTTTATGGTAAAAAGAATACACAAACAAAATAGCAACAACATCAAAAATGTCATTATCTCAGCAAAAACATATCTTTTAAAACACAGTGAACCATCTGTATACAGCGAAAAAAAAATAAAGGAAGGTAAAAGAACGACATTCCCCGTTATTGTCCATGATAAAAAGTCACAAAAACGACGTTTAAAAAGGTTCGATGAAGAATTAAGTTAAATTAAAAAGGTGTGTTTTTAAACAAAAACCTGTTCAAGCAATTATTTAAAATTGCTTGCCTAAAAACAGAATAACTTGGATGTTAATACTTGACGTAGTGTTTCAATTGTCATGAAGGTGACTGGGTATGGTGCCTTTTGTTTGTGTTTGTTTGAAACTGCTTTTGGAAACCCACCGAAAGTCATAGGCCCTAATGAAGCAGCCAAAACAATACCAGGTTAAACATGGAAGTTTATAAAAACCTATTAAATAACCTTAAGGAAAAAAAAACATTTGTGGCAACAATAAGCCTTGCATTGAAAGTCATGGTTAAAGTGTATTGAGTACCACCCCCAAAGTTTCCCTACATACACCCCCACTACCCACCTCACACACCTCTGCACCCACCCCACCCCATAGGCCTACATGTACATGATATTACATACATAATAATATATAGCATAGCTATACATTTAGGTATAGCACTTAATTATGACAAATATGGTTATAGGCCTACATGTCAAATTAAAAACAAACCCGAACACAAGTTCTGAAGGGTGTAATGAAAATGGCAACCCGCGATGGGGGGGGGGTCATACAAAATTCACCTGGAGATAGGAGGGACAGAAGATTAAAATCCCTATAATAACAGGCTAATTTTTCTAGGTTTGGACCGTGGATTTTCCCATGGACCTCAAGCGCAAGCGTCTCTTAATCACGGACTAACCTAGGTAAACAAACAAAATGGTTTTCATAATCATGGAATCCATATAAATTGAAATTGCAGGCTATCACGGGAGCAAATTTTAAAATTCACCTCATTTACCAGAACACCCAATTGGGGATTTGGGCTACCAAATCGCTGGTCGGGCAATCTTTGCTTTTCAATGGAAAATTGACCTGGATGACAACAATGGAAATATTGACTATTTCTGCTGGTTGCTCACGAGATAAAAGTACTGAGTTTGACATTTTCGGAGCATGAAGGGAAAAAGGGTAAAATAAAAACGGAAATTCTGACAAAACTATAATATATAGACCCACACGATGTGCCTTACAGAGGTGGGAAATATCTTTCTTTAGCAAACTATATTAGTTTGAGACGCTAAAAATGAATTCTGTAAAAAGCTCGCGGGCGAACTCAAGGCCTATAAAAATCAAAAATATCACACTAAAAGACACAATTTGATGCTTAATTTTAACACAGGATTTTTAAAAAATGTATATTCAAACACCAAGTTTTTAACTGACATTACTGAAGAAGAAAAAATATTGCTTTATATTTGACCGAGAAAATTAATTTCATAGCAAAAAGGTGTATCTCTGAATTGTGCTGATTTTAACATGTATCGATCGACTTTTAGCGCGACTAAGCAGAACAAAAGAATCGGTTGTCCAGGTTGCTGACTGAACCATGAATGATCCTAGCATCTAGGTCTAGGTCCAGGGATACTCCAAAACCGAAAAAACCGTCTATCACATGACCAGTCCAACCGGGCAGTTGCCTGATGAAGTCTGGTGGTTCCAGATGCAACGTCGCAAAAAGTAAGTTCCAGTATTAGATTTAATTCAAGTCTTTTAGCAGCTACTATAATAGTATTACATCGTCGGGTCGCAACACATAGTGGCGTAAAGATGTGAAGGACAAAATACGTTTCTGATCAAAACGATTTTGAAGGATATTCTTCTAGTAACGGAGTCGATACTCCTACACTGTTATCTCTCACTGGCCCGATTTCATTTGTAATTGAAGTTTAAGTTTCAAACTATTAAACTATATCTTTAATATCTTGGTGTAGATTATTCATCCAGTAGTTCAAAACATTATTTTTTGTAAATTAAATCAAATACTGGAACTAAAATTTGCAACTCACTTTTGCTACGTTATGTCCGAAAGCATCGGACTTCGCCAGGCATCTGATTGAAGATGCCTGACGAAGTCCGATGCTTTCGGACGCAACGTAGCAAAGTGAGTTGCAAATTTTAGTTCCAGTATTTGATTTAATTTACAAAATAATATATCTTTAATAGTTAACAAGGAATAAATATTATAGGATAATAGCTAGTTCTAAACTCTAAAATTTTGAAAATCATTCTACGCCACTATGTGTTGCGACCGACGACATGTAAATTCTTGCCTTGGGGTATTCCAGTTGAATCCATACATCCCCTGTCGAAAACATGACCTTAATCTCCTACACAGAGGGTATAGATTTTAATGTAGTCACCCATTCAGGTAACCCCATTTGAAATTCACACTCCCTGTGTGGAAGATTAAGGTCATGTCTTCCATAGGGGTGTAAGTATTTCAATTGGAATATAGCCCATTGTGATGTTGAAGGATACTTACCAAGCGCCAACGTCACCCCTCTGATCTAAGGAGTAGTCTTTGAGTGCTGCTAGTAATGCCGTGTACAGCATGTTGATATTGTCTTTACATATCACATTTTCTGGGCTACCGTTTGTCTCCACGCCTACTGTGTTGCTTACACTGCAATAAGACAAATGAAACATTTATAAGTTACAGGGTATGAGTGGCCGGAGATAAAAATCAGAAATTCACAAGCCATCAGGGAGTCTCCATCAATTCCAGTTTTCAGGAAGAAACTGAAAACTCACCTTTTCAGTTAGCTTCTTCTTGTTCCGCTGTGTTTCTTTTTTTCCATCCTTTCTCTCCTTGTTCAGCGCTTTGATAAATTTTAAAGGCGCTTTATAAATACCTTTATGTATGTATGTAGTCTAGACTAGCGATTTGTCCACTGCGACTCAATAATAAGTGTAAGCATACTCGCCAGATTACAGTCTGAAAATTACTTGGAGAATAAACGATAGGAATTTTTATTTTGACTATTCTCTACCGTGTGATAGACGACAGGCAGGTCCAATATTTTGAGTAGTGCGCCGGTATCCACTACGATAAAAATATTGGACCATCACTTTTCACTTTGTAAATTCAATTTACGTCAAATTTTCTTCTTTTTAATTCGAAAACAAAATATAATTTCAACTGTATCTTTTGTTTTCCCTGTAAAAAATTGAATAGCCTATTAGGGAAATACCGCTAGCAACCAATCACACTAGCGCACAATCAGGCGATGTCCAAATACGGCGGCCAACGCCCGTGTAAATTGTTCGAATGCATAACATGTCACGTATCACGGTCATAGTAAAGCGTAGTTTTAGCTACATCACGAGACGCGTTCATTATACTCTTTCAATAACCTGCATTTGCGTCTGCGTATTTTAAAGTTAGTATCTGAAATTGAAAAGACGGTCTGATCCGTATTCTGAAGGACATAAATCAGTATTTGCAAGATACTGTACGAAATACAGGAAAATTGTACTACTTGGCATGTCTGCAATATAAATGTGCACTGTTGTTGGCCTACAATGTATTATATCATCATACCTGCTGAGACTCTTGAGTGCATCTCTTCTGCCTTCAGCAAATCGTGCCTCCGTTTTGATAACTTCTGTTGCAGTGATCAATCCTTTGAATATCTACAAAATAAAACAAATTAGGGTCAATATCTTTTTATTATAATCTTCTGAGTAGGATACCATCTTGAAATCAATGTATTATTTTTTACCATTGGGATATTCTAGTTGAAAACCATACACCCCCTATGGAAGAAATGACCTTTATCTTCCACACAGGGAGTGTGAATTTCAAATGGGGTTACCTGAATGAAGGATTTCATAATCAATGGAAGGATTTCATAATCAATGAGGGACTTCATTTGAAACCTATACCCACCGATTCTAATCTTATTTTATACCATTCCTTATGGGACTAAACATTTTTGGGAGAGGCATCGTTTAGAAATTTCTTTAAAAATGCCAAAAACTGCTATAAACCGTTTCACTAAAATCCCAAAAACTGCTATATGAGCCAAAATATTTCAAATATTTCCTGATGAAATATAAGGCCTATTTGTCAATGATCTCTAACAAATAAGACTCATTACTGCATACATGTAAGGTAGGATCCATGCATAAGCAAAATACCACTGTATATACAATGCAAATATTTCTAGTCAAAATCATGTGAGATTATACATCATGGGCATCATGACCGTTGAGTTGTTCATGTGAAATTTGTGCCACCAGCCAATGGTTTCTTTGACTTCCTTGAGACAGCGGAATCTGCATGTGATTCAAATGTGGTGACACACTAATTACTCCCAAATCTGAAGTAAAGTATTTAGGTCTCAATATCTGAAGTAAAGAATTTAGGTCTCAATATCTGAAGTAAAGTAAAGTAGTATATCTCAGATATTGAAGTAAAGTGTTTAGGTGTCAATATTCATCAGTCTCTAAGTGGGCAAATTACAGCAGATAAAGTTCTAAAAAAGGCAAACTCCAGACTCAAATTTATTCAAAGAAAAGGGAGGTTTTTGAATGTATACACTAAAAAACTTCTTGTTTTGGCTCTCATCCAGTGTCATTATGACTATGCTTGTAGTTCCTGGTATCTTGCTTTAACCAAACAAACAAAACAAAAACTCCAAATTGCCCAAAATAAAATCATCAGAAATGTGCTTAATCTGTCCCCTAGGTCTCACATCGGTGCTAGTGAATTCCAGGAGGTTAACTGGCTCCCGACCCAGTACAGGGTTTTCTAGATTATGACAAATCACATGTTTAGGGTCCTGACTGGCAAAAATCCTACTTATTTTCCTGCAGGTATTACTAGGTCTAGAAATGTTCACGAACATTCAACCAGGTCAGGAACATATGCTTTATTCAAGCCTCGTATGGGCACCCATGGGGAAAAAAACAACTTTGTTTATAATGCAATAAATGTGTGGAACTCGCTCCCAAATTCTGTGCACTCCCAGCTATGCCAAGACATTTTCAGGAAAGAGGTCAAGCAACACTTTTTTAAGGAAATCTCAAAAATTTATCTTTTCAACTAATAAGGCTGGACCTGATGTATATTTTTTCAACATTAATATAGTGTGTGTTTTTAATATTATTTTATTTTTGTTTCAAAATTTGTTGGTAATGATCACAGTATTTGTAATAGCCTATTGTTATGTTTTATGCTTGCTGAACAGTTTAAATTTAGGGTGGTACTACACCCCTTGACGAATTTGTGACTTTTTTTGCATTTTTCTCAGGGGATAGTGGCACGCTGGTGGCAGGAGTTACGTGTGTTGTGGGGGCGGGGAGTCCAGTTGCTGCACTGGAATTTCGGTGGCCCGGGACGGGCGGTGCATTGTTTGTGGTAGGAAGGAATGTACCTCATTTCTTTACATATATAATGGGCCGTTTGTCTTGAGTCACTGAGGTTTCAGTGAGGTAATTGGATTCCTTGTCCCTGAAATGTGCATGGCTTTTGTTGCCAGTGTGTAGTTTGTTTTTTGGGAGGAATGCAGAACTGGTCACGGGATTTGTCAGGGGGTGTTGCACCACCTTGATGTGTGTAATATGTAAAGTGCAATCTAAATATTTCTTTATTCTTGTACCATTACATCTTACGCTCATTAAGGACCACAGAGGAAATAAGTGTGCTTTTATTTATTCTTTTCTGTGTTTTTTATCCTTGGTTTGAATCCAAAATAAAATGAAATGAAATGCAATGTGATACAGACGTGTTCAAAGGCGGTGCATCTGTAGCACCCGATGCAGCACAAGGTGACTGCACCTTGAAAATACTTGGGCTTCCCCCAACTGTGCTGCACAGTTGTGTTTTGGTTGGTCAAAAAACATGGATTCTCCCTCTGGTTCTAGTTATACAAGATGATATTAATGCATGACAAGAGTTAAAACACATAAGGGATGAGGTATGAGCGTTTGGACTGTATCTTTTGTGGGATATGAGAGCGCATCAGACATATCGAATTGCATTTTGAATATGAAGAATGTCCTGATATCCAATAATTTTGATTTTTTGAAATTCACAATATAATACACATTATATGGCAAACAAAGAAAAATTGATATTTTTGATATATGGATTTTTTCTTCCCAAACACCAAAAAAATTAGGTCTTTTCTTCAATATCTTCAATATGAAAGATCAAATTTTCAATTGATCGTCGGCTTTTCCTCCCAGCTACATACACTTTAAGTACATATAATTACTTTGATGACTGTTATATATCAAAAATTTTAAAAATATTGAATTTTAATAATTTGTCATCAAATTTGTATTATATCGCAAATTTTTTGATATCAGAAAGACATTCTTCATATTCATATTCAATTCAAAATGCAATTCGATATGTCTGATGTGCTCCCATGTCCCACAAAAAAATTCGGTCGAAACGCTTATTAGAGCGCCCTTAATATCTCTCTTCCCTAAATACAGAGAATTGTGCTTAGCCATACATGGATTTGATACTTCACTGGTGACTTCCAAATAAGCATTATCTGCTGAAGTTAGCAACAATGTGCATGTGCTCCAAAGTGAAAAAAAAAAAAATCAGATGCAGAAGCACTACCTGTTGATCTAACATTGCCCCTGATTGGTCAATTACATGATATTTTCACTTTAATCACCAATCAGAATGGAGCTTTGCAAATAATTCACCCCATTTTTTTGTGTGGTGAAAGTATTCTAATAATGTTCCTGATTGGGCCAATTAATAATGAAAACTTCTTTTTGACCAATAGGCAGGTAGTTCTCATGGGGTTAATACTCATTGACTCACCTTGCTCAGCTTGCCCATAAGCATGAACTTGGGTAGTGTTCCTAATGCCAGACCTGCCCCCATCTTGGCCATGATATTGACGCTTCGTAACTCCTTGATGTATGTGTCGATTAACTTGGCTGGAAAATAAGCAAAAAAATGTGTGAAGATAAACAGTTTATAACAAAGATTTATGTACATCTGAGTGCATCCCACAAGCGTATGAACTAAACTCAACTATACCATGCAATGTTGTTACTAAGCAGTCGGTGTACTAAAAACACGCAAAAAGGCACATACATATATTGTTTGGTTGCCCTTCCAAGACAAAAATTTGGAGGGTCAGTAGGTCGATCCTTTTTTTTTCATGGGCTCTTCCTTCATTTTCCTTCCATTTTGAAAAGGCTAGTAGTGACAAATGCTTGATCATTTTACGGTAAAAAATTGTGCATTTTTGGAGAGAATTTAAATGGAAACACTGCTTGTTTTTAATCAAATATGCATTTAATAAATAAAATAAGTGAATAACAAACATAAAATGTCCTTGATATAGTCCAAATCTAAGGTTTCTTCTAAAAAAGTGATTGGAAAAAGATTTAATTTTTTCGGTCAGTCGCTGAGGGCAACCAAACATAATTTTTATTTTTTGGCCTTAAGTATAACAACAGTAGATAGCAATTTAAACCTTTTCATACAGCTCAAATTGATCACTCACACAAGCTTTCAACACATGGGCTCTATGAATTTGTCAAACTGGTATTAAGGATCTTGATGACTGTGCCGTAGAAAAGGGGGAGGGATAGCTGTAACATCAGACTGTCTTTAGTATTCATTACAGAAAGCCATAAGGCAGCTATTATTATCATCCCTAGTTCATTATTATTACCTTGAATTTCAGGGATAGCTGTACCATCAGACCGTCTATAGTATTCATTACAGAGAGCACTTAGGGCAGCTATAGCATAGCTTTGGATGTCCACTTCAGTTCTTTGTAACCCAATAATGTTCTCATCTAGAATGAATTGCCAATGCTCTGTGGAGAATAATACAAAGCAAAATGTTAATATAACTTGTGGCAGCTATTGCATAGCTTTGGATGTCTGTTCTTTGTAATAAATGTTGTCATCTATTCCCCTTAGAAGTGATAATGAAACAGGATAACTACCATAGCAATAGGTGAATGCAAATTTTGAATATATTGCTCTGCACTTGAAGCCGGTTGCACTCATCACTTGTATATATCTGCAATCGTAAACTGAATACAATACCACTCTTTTCAAAGATACTAATCTTACAGGTGTGAGTGATTAGCATGATATGAATTTTCTATAGAATTATGAACCAGGTCTTTATTCAAAAAGAGCTGAAAGAAATCAAAGAAGACTTAACCATAAAGAAAGCGACTGAACTTTCTTGAGAGAGAGACCTACCTGGAGTAACTTTATTGATGGCGCTATATCAAACTGTTGACGAGAAGCATTTATGATGATGATAATCTTTATTCCTGTTCTTTGACACCTACAGTTCAATGCAGAGGTACCACGTTTACGCACCAGTGCAGCACGATATATTCTAAAATTGTTTTTACCTATTGCCATAGTAGTTAATCCTGTTACGTCATCATTTAGCTCCTGGGGACAGTGACATGAGTCTGTGCTCCAGTGTGTGTTGACTCAAACAACTGCCATGTTTACACATGTAATCAAAGGTGGTACATAAACTCTGACAAAGTACTGATGTCACTCTCGAGAGGAAGCCAAATGGACTATAAACTGAATTACTATATGCTCTGTAGTGAATAATTCAAACCAATGTAGATTGAAATGGGCCAGTCCAGTTGAAATCCACACACTCCGTATGGAAGTCATGACCTTAATCTCCTATGGTTGACATAAAGTCATAATTATGACTTCATGTCAAAATTGCTCTGTTGACCTATGAACACAGCAAATTTGGCCAATTCCATTTAGGTGTAAGTTGAATTGGGCAAATATGACAAAAAATCAGGTTTGAAAAAAAAACTCAACTAATTTCATATTATAAAATCGTACATTATGGCGTTAAGGTCAGTATTAAGGATAGGGTTAGGTTAGGGTCAGAGTTAGGATTACAGTCAGGGTTATGTTTAGGATTAGGGCTTAAATTATAGGTTAGGTTTAGGGCAAAGTTTAGGTAACAGACTTACCTATAATATCATCACCATGGAAAGGTACTTTGGACAGAGAAAGCTTCTCTATCAGTTTACAAGCGGCAGGTCTCAAGATGTTACCACTGATGCCTTTAAACATCTTGCCTATATCCATCTGGAGAAATGAAATTCAATATAAAATTATCTTTCATAAAACAGTATATCTATTGCATCGTTTATATGTCAGAAATAATTGTTGGTAGACACTATAAAAGATTTCTTTTGAACAAAACCAAAATTTATTGATGAATGTTCTCAGTCATCCAGTTGTAGTAACATGAAATTTGGAATTAAATCAAAATACTGGACTTACTATTTTTTAGCAACGCTACGTTGTGTGTGATACCATCACACTTCATCAGGCAACTGACCTGCTGGGCTGGTCATGTGACAGAATCCTATGTGGGTGAACCCAAACATGCCCTAAAATCCAGAGTAAACCAACATAGGCGGCCGAGCACCAACGAAGCCCAAAACTCCACTGTTTATTTACATCTCAAAGAAAGTGGTCATTTCATAAACATCGAGGATGCAACCATTTTAGACAAGGAGGAACAGTGGCACCGCCGAGGTATCAAATAGGCTATTTGGGAGAGAGTAGAATCACCATCACTCAATAAAAGGGGAGGCCTACGATACAACCTATCTTATGCATGGGACTGAGCCATCAAGCCGATCCATAGGCGTCTGCCACATGACCAGCCCAGAGGGTCAGTTGCCTGATGAAGTGTGATGGTATCACACGCAACGTAGCATTGCTAAAAAATATTAAGTCCAGTGTTTTGATTTAATTCCAAATTTTACAAAACCAAAACTTGTACTCTCTATTGACTGTTTCAACTATGTATTGTATTGTATTGTATTTGGGAAATCCCGCCTATTTTCAGGCGCACCACTGAGTAAGCAGTGTACTTTTTAACATCTATCTATATCACCATTTCACAACATTACTTAAACACAACTAATCTACTACAATCACTGTATTCACAACTACTACTGCCCTGGGACCTAGGGAGGGTGCAGGTAACAAACCCGGGGATGATCCCCCTACTCTTTTCGATAAGGCCTGCAACTTTTTACGTGCTCAGGTTTGACTCGTCTGACACACGGAACCGCCATTTTACATGACCATTCGAACCACGAGACGCCGGGCACCCACCGTGTACACCTGCACATTCTACACGGTGGATGGGAACGAGGAGAAATATCACAATTATATTCTACTAGACTGAAAGAGCTTATGATTATGATATTTCCGACCTATTGGAACTATTTAGAGTGAGCAACAAGGATCGGGCAGGATGGGGTTTCGAACCACGGACCCCTCGCTCAACTCTCCCTAATGGTCCTTAGACCACTAGGCCACCTCGCCCTATGATGCCTTGTTTATATGTATGTATGTATTATCAAGGATATATCCTACTGATTGTCTATTATGTAATGATTCCAGAGACTTACTTATAAACACTAATCACTCCAAGCTGGATAGCTTATTTTGCCTTCCACACTTTTATACTATACTTGCCTTTCTAGTAATGTCTTTCATACCATCCAACGTCTTCGCATCAAGGATATCTCCTATTGACTGTCCATTCTGTGCTGCTAGTATTGACAATGCATGTGTGATTTCTGCCACGGCTAACAGAGCACCATGCCTTGTGTTCAGATCAATGCCAGTCGTCAGAGGAACTAGTGATGGGAGAACTAGAAGGAAAAAAAGCAAAAACTTTTATAAGCTAATACGTAAAGCTTAAAACAAGTTTTTGTTTCATATATTTTGGAGAAATCCTTCTGTGTCAGGTGGTAGCTGAATGTTGACTGGCTCAGGCGGCAAGTGGCATGATAGAGCCGGCAACTTGTGAAACCACCTGGCTGTATGGCATTTTCCAATATACTCGGTTAGTTTGGTGGGGTTCATTATCGAACCCCAACGGTTTTAGCTTGTATTTATATTATTTATTAACATAGGCCTATTTGTTTGTGATATTTCAAGCGTTTTAACATTTCAAAATAATCCCATTCAATTACACGGTTGACGATGAAAATTTACCGAGTTTAGAGAATGCACGGCGACCACCACCTGGACTGGCTGATCCACTACCCAATCTGAATGTTGGTGGAGTCCTATGTATTTCCAGTAGAGAATCATAAAGTCTTGAAAGTTCACGGCCCCATCCCTGTTTAGGGTGGGGTTGGTTTCCTTTTTTTTGGTCACATAAGATATCAACTCACCGGTTTTGGTCATGTATTCTGGGGCTTTACACGTCAAGTTGTGTAGAGCCTGTGATGTCACCTCTCTTATTGCACTGAAACAGATAACAACAAATACATCTTTATATTAGTTCTTTATGCTTTGTGTCATAGGTTCTAACATAAAAAGTTGCTGCAAGTTTTGAGATATTTTCTCAAAATATCAAAATACTGTAAAGTGGAAAATTGCGCACAATTAATTTTTTTGCGATTTGCCAAATATGAACTGTTTGCCTTGTTTTTAAATATACACCGGGAAGAATTAAAATGCAGGAGGAAACAGGAGAGCCAGCAGAAAATCTGTGAGAAAATATCCAAATGCATGTTCATTCGTCTGTGAACGACAAGGACCCAAAACTGCAGAGGAATCTTGCTGTGTAACTCACCTGTCCCATTGACTCATCTTCATTTGAAATAAATGATCTATGAGTGACCATAGAGGAATCTTGCTGTGTAACTCACCTGTCCCAGTGGCTTATCTTCACTTGAAATAAATGACCTAAGAGTGACCATAGAGGAATCGTGCTGTGTAACTCACCTTTCCCAGTGGCTTATCTTCACTTGAAATAAAAATAATCTATGAGTGACCGTAGAGGAATCTTGCTGTGTAACTCACCTGTCCCAGTGGCTATCTTCACTTGAAATAAATGATCTATGAGTGACCATAGAGGAATCATGCTGTGTAACTCACCTGTCCCAGTGGCTAATCTTCACTTGAAATAAATGACCTATGAGTGACCAGAAGAATCTTGCTGTTTAACTCACCTGTCCCTGTGGCTTATCTTCACTTGATATAAATGATCTATGAGTGACCATAGAGGAATCTTGCTGTGTAACTTACCTGTCCCAGTGGCTAATCTTCACTTGATATAAATGATCTATGAGTGACCATAGAGGAATCTTGCTGTGTAACTCACCTGTCCCAGTGGCTTATCTTCACTTGAAATAAATGATCTATGAGTGACCATAGAGGAATCTTGCTGTGTAACTCACCTGTCCCTGTGGCTTATCTTCACTTGATATAAATGATCTATGAGTGACCATAGAGGAATCTTGCTGTGTAACTCACCTGTCCCTGTGGCTTATCTTCACTTGATATAAATGATCTATGAGTGACCATAGAGGAATCTTGCTGTGTAACTTACCTGTCCCAGTGGCTAATCTTCACTTGATATAAATGATCTATGAGTGACCATAGAGGAATCTTGCTGTGTAACTCACCTGTCCCTGTGGCTTATCTTCACTTGATATAAATGATCTATGAGTGACCATAGAGGAATCTTGCTGTGTAACTTACCTGTCCCAGTGGCTAATCTTCACTTGATATAAATGATCTATGAGTGACCAGAAGAATCTTGCTGTTTAACTCACCTGTCCCTGTGGCTTATCTTCACTTGATATAAATGATCTATGAGTGACCATAGAGGAATCTTGCTGTGTAACTCACCTGTCCCAGTGGCTAATCTTCACTTGATATAAATGATCTATGAGTGACCATAGAGGAATCTTGCTGTGTAACTCACCTGTCCCTGTGGCTTATCTTCACTTGATATAAATGATCTATGAGTGACCATAGAGGAATCTTGCTGTGTAACTTACCTGTCCCAGTGGCTAATCTTCACTTGATATAAATGATCTATGAGTGACCATAGAGGAATCTTGCTGTGTAACTTACCTGTCCCAGTGGCTTATCTTCACTTGATATAAATGATCTATGAGTGACCATAGAGGAATCTTGCTGTGTAACTCACCTGTCCCAGTGGCTAATCTTCACTTGATATAAATGATCTATGAGTGACCATAGAGGAATCTTGCTGTGTAACTCACCTGTCCCTGTGGCTTATCTTCACTTGATATAAATGATCTATGAGTGACCATAGAGGAATCTTGCTGTGTAACTTACCTGTCCCAGTGGCTAATCTTCACTTGATATAAATGATCTATGAGTGACCATAGAGGAATCTTGCTGTGTAACTCACCTGTCCCTGTGGCTTATCTTCACTTGATATAAATGATCTATGAGTGACCATAGAGGAATCTTGCTGTGTAACTTACCTGTCCCAGTGGCTAATCTTCACTTGATATAAATGATCTATGAGTGACCATAGAGGAATCTTGCTGTGTAACTCACCTGTCCCTGTGGCTTATCTTCACTTGATATAAATGATCTATGAGTGACCATAGAGGAATCTTGCTGTGTAACTTACCTGTCCCAGTGGCTAATCTTCACTTGATATAAATGATCTATGAGTGACCATAGAGGAATCGTGCTGTGTAACTTACCTGTCCCAGTGGCTAATCTTCACTTGATATAAATGATCTATGAGTGACCATAGAGGAATCTTGCTGTGTAACTTACCTGTCCCAGTGGCTTATCTTCACTTGATATAAATGATCTATGAGCGACCATAGAGGAATCTTGCTGTGTAACTCACCTGTCCCAGTGGCTTATCTTCACTTGATATAAATGATCTATGAGTGACCATAGAGGAATCGTGCTGTGTAACTCACCTGTCCCTGTGGCTTATCTTCACTTGATATAAATGATCTATGAGTGACCATAGAGGAATCTTGCTGTGTAACTCACCTGTCCCAGTGGCTTATCTTCACTTGATATAAATGATCTATGAGTGATAGGGTGTAATCTTCAAACTGAGAAATGTAGACACTGTGGAAAAAGCAACAATAAATTAATCAACAAAGTATGCAACAAATTATATGATACGTACACTGTTGCATGTGCTTACAACAAGAGGCACGGTGGTGCAGTGGTAAAACACTTCCGACTCATAATCATGAGGTAGCTCAAGGTCATGTGTTTGAATCCCTGCTGCATCAATGTGTTGTACACTTAGGCAAGGCTCTTACGCCCTATTGCCTTTCCTCAAAAAATAGTAACCTGTAACAAATTTTGCGAAGTTTGGGCAACTTTGGAGCTTGACCAGAACATTTCTTAGCCCATTTTCAATGAATTTCGAGACAAAAACAACAAATCATCAACTTCTTGAAAATGATTTTTGAATCAAATTCACAGAAAGTGATATTAATTTAGAACAAAGTTTTCTTAAAATGCCCTTGATTTCTTACAAGTTATATTTTGGGTAAATTGTTGTCGAGTTGTGTGCCATTTGAAGTGCCTGCACATTTTTGGCAACTCCACACGGAAGGCTGATCCAGATCAATGCACACTTCTGAGATGCGGATCAATGGGAAATTCTCTTGTGCATGCAGACGACACTGCCCCGTGAGTGCCCTGCATGCACACACACTGTAAAGCACATACAAGATGGATTTATACAGACAAATCAAATGTGCCATATTGGACCAAATTATCCATTTTAAGTAGTGCTTTAAGGAAGGGGTATGAACGTTTGGACAGTATTTATTGTGGGACATTAGAGCACATCAGACATATCAAATTGCATTCTGAATACTGAAGAATGGCCTTCTGATATCAAATATTTGATTTTTTTGAAATTCGCAATGTAATACACATTTTATGGCAAATCATTAAAAAATTGATATTTTTGATATTCAACAGTACTCAAGTAAACTTTATAAATCTGATGATTTCTACCTAAAGTGTATGTAGGTGGGATGAAAAGCCGACGATCAATTGAAAATTTTGACCTTCATTATTGAAGATATGGATTTTTTCCCCAAAACACACAAAAAAATTAGGTCTTTTTGGGAAAAAAATCCATATCGTCAATATGAAAGGTCAAAATTTTTAATTGATCATCGGCTTTTCCTCCCAGCTACATACACTTTAAGTACATATCATTAGATCAAAATTTACTTCGAGGACTATTATATCTCCAAAATGTGAAAAATATCACATTTTAATAATTTGTCATAAAATTTGTATTATATCATGAATTTCATAAAATTGAAAATTATTTGCTATCAGAAAGACATTCTTAGTATTCAGAATGCAATTCGATATGTCTGATGTGCTCTCATGTCCCACAAAAAATACTGTCGAAACGCTCAAAATGCTCATTCCAGTTCCCTTAAGAACAAATAAGAAATTAAAATTTCTTATTTGTTACCAAGAATCAAATTTATGTTGCTAGATAATGCAGTGAAAGTGGGTAGTCTTTATTAAGACCTTTTCAGTGATTTGTTCATTCAGAATATCTTTCAGCCGATTGTCATGTAATCACGTACATGTAGTACAATAGATGTAGTACATCAGTACAACTGACTGGCATATGCCTACCAACATTTTTTTCTGGACAGGTTGCAAAAGGGAATCACAAAACTTTGGAGCTTAAGAGAAGCTCATGGCTAATGACTCGATGGAGGTCTGATTATCTTGTTGGAAGCCAGATATCTGAAACTAAGCCAAAGTGTGACATCATCATCACTTTCAGTGGAAGCAGTATTTCGAGCTGAGATGAATCAAATGAGCAGGGATGTCGTCAGTATACCAGGACAATGAAAAATTATCATCACTTTCAGTGGAAGCAGTATTTGGAGCTGAGACGAATAAAATGAGCAGGGATTTCTTCAGTAGGCCAGGACAATGAAAAATTATCATTTCTTTCAGTGGAAGTAGTATTTGAAGCCGAGATGAATCAAATGAGCAGGGATGTTGTCAGTATACCAGGACAATGAAAAACTATCAGCACTGTCAGTGGAAGCAGTATTTGGAGCTGAGACGAATAAAATGAGCAGGGATGTCGTCAGTAGGCCAGGACAATGAAAAGTCATTAGTTTCTGATATTTAAAAAAAAAATTTATCGGGAAGTAGTATTTGGAACTAAGATGAAACAAATGGGAAGATGACATCTACAGTATCAGGACAATGAAAAGCCCACAGATACGACAGAAAAAGTCACCAGAACAAGTGTTGAATATTATTGTATCATTAAGCGTGAGACAAAATCAAACCAAACTGAGACCAGCAGTTCCAGTAGTGGGAAATGGTGCAGAATTCTGCTCTGTGCAGAACCAATGCAGAAGTACCCAACTACCTTCATGCAGTGTTTCCATATGTGAACAAAAGCACATTTTGCATCTAGACTACAGGTGGGATCTTTCTTTATTTTTATAATTATAGGAAGATGTACATGTACAAGTGCCTACTACTGATTCACAACTAAGCGACTTCTATGGTTGTCTGCAACAAAACAACAGTGTTTAGAACTGAATGTGCTGGACCAACTTCACCCAAGCATAAATTCCTTGAACTAGAATTTCATATTATACAAATCAGAGCGATATGACGGCACACTCTTGATGGGTGACTAAAATGTTGACCAATTGCCATCAAATTTAAACAGTAAATTTGTAACCAGGCTTGCTGAGATCAGTGACTCTATGGCATCTGTGGCAATCTGTTGCAATGGATAGCATCATTTCAAACTGGTCAGGTTGGACAAATGTCCTTTCAGGAGTTCCTCAAGGGTCCGTACTGGGCCCACTGTTATTTAACATCTATGCAAATGACCTCCACTTACACCTGAATTCAGTTTTTACACCTTCATAATATATAGCATAGATATGATAACATAGCCTGCAAGTGGTGGATATTACAGTGTCATGTCAAATGTCCTATTTTGTCATGTATTAAAGATAAAGTAGTACATTTCACATAAAACTGTAATATTTCTACTGAAGTAGTGAAAATAGCTATAAACATGCTTTTAAATGGAGCTTCAACTTTGTCAATACTGCTGTTTTCCTTGTTTTTTTCCAATCTATCATTTCAAAAATATCTAATGACAATTTTGATGACTTATCCTTCACTTTAAGCTATTTATACACTATTTTTATTTATTTTTTAACGTTTTTGCTGTGATCACTCAATGATGACTCAACTTTATTGGGGGCACGGTGGCACAGCGGTATGGGCTCTACCTCATAATCAGAGGGTTGCGAGTTTGAGCCCCGGCAGTGCCATCATGTTGTGCACTTGTTCAAGGCGCTTTATCTCACTTGCCTCTTTCTACCCAGTGGTGAAATGGGGAGCTGTTAGGAATATTATCCATTGAGTGCCGCCCAAAGGTATGAGCATGCCTTTAGCATTGTGTGGCAGCTGACATATTGTTACGACAGCGGAATAAATGTAAAGCGCTTTGATACACGTGAAAGGTGCTGTATAAATGTCAACATTTAATTTTTATTTAATGAATCTTGGACTGACCTGATGGTAAGGTATGTATGACTTCTGTTGCCTACAGCGAAATAATCAGCTGTGGTGGCGATGTCAATACCATGTGGGAAGGTACCCTGTCTGCCAACGTTCTCTTGGAAGGCTGCCTGCAAGATAATAAATCAAATCAACCAAATAATCACTACAATGATACAGATCAAACAATTATTCAATCAAGCAATCATTCAATCATTAACCCTCATGCACAAAAATCTTACGAAACATAGCCACTGTGTATGCCATGTGATGCGATGATGCAATCAGCCCAAGTCATATATATGCACGGTTGCTGGCTAGGCCAGAGAAACACCTGTGGCTACTGGCGTGCTGGCACCCGAGGGGTAGGAACTTCTTTGTTCATTTTCTTCCTTTAAAATTCCTTCTTTCCTTCCCCAGCACCAAAAACCCCAAGTCATATATATGCACGGTTGCTGGCTAGGCCAGCGAAACACCCGTGGCTACCGGTCGCTGCTGGCACCCAAGGGGTAGGAACTTCTTTGATCATTTTTTTCCTTTAAAAGTTCCTTCTTTCCTTCCCCAGTTGCTGGCTAGGCCAGAGAAACACCTGTGGCTACTGGCGTGCTGGCACCCGAGGGGTAGGAACTTCTTTGTTCATTTTCTTCCTTTAAGAAATTCCTTCTTTCCTTCCCCAGCACCAAAAAACCCCAAGTCATATATATGCACGGTTGCTGGCTAGGCCAGCGAAACACCCATGGCTACCGGTCACTGCTGGCACCCAAGGGGTAGGAACTTCTTTGATCATTTTCTTCCTTTAAAAGTTCCTTCTTTCCTTCCCCAGCACCAAAAAACCTTGTCAGTGTGAGGGTTAATGGATCATTCGATAATCAAACATCAACTGATCAATCAATCAATATATTTATAAAATAAATTGACAAAATAATCAATGAACAATTAATTAATGTCCTTTGTGTAAATCACATCATCATTAGCAGGCTGTATGGAGAAATTTCCCCATACCCACAACCTTGGGCTTTGCCCTTCTCTCACTTGCTGTACATTCAAAATAAGAAATCTTAAGAAGAAAAATAATATTTTGAAGGTCAAAAAGCATTATTATACGGGATTAAAAAAAAAAATTGCCCCTTTGGTGATGCCACTGCCCATCATGTACAATGACAGGATACTCTCATCTCAGGGCACAAGTCTGAACATGGCTGACATTTGCATATACCGTATTGTCTGTAATAAACGCCCCGGGGGCGCGGGGGTGTTGCATTTTTCCAAAAGTGGGGCGTTTATTAGAAGTGAATTTTCAGTGAAAAAAACTTTAAAATTGGGTTCAATTTTCCGATGGTGCTCCTGTAGAAAGGAGGGATTAACGACTAGCTAATATTACTACTGATGGTGATGCCCACGGAATCGCATGAAAAATAACATTTTCGTGGTAAAAAAACCAAAATTACACACGTAAGTGCATCATCAAGCAAGAATCTGATGAAATCTAACATGATTAGGTAATGCAATTTAGCTATCGTCACTGACAAGACTGACTGATGCAAGTTTTAAGCTTACTCACACTATATGGCATGGAAATGTTTGCATTTTTGTCAATTTTTCAATGAAGGGGGCGTTTATTAGAGAGGGGAGCGTTTATTACAGACAATACGGCACCTCGTTTTACATCTGAGCTCTTCTTCACTTACTGAGGCTGCTTTTCTACAGTTGATCTCTCTGTCAAACACCATAGCAATGACCAACGCATTCGCTATCTTTTTGACGTGCACCCTCATCACCTCTGGGTCATATGCCCTGGCAAAAGCCCAGCACACATAACATGCAGCATCACGTACATGAGCACCTACAAGAAAATAAAATCAAAATTCACACTTTTTGAGAAATGGTACATTAAATATAAGTATTTGTACTTATAGAAACCACTTAGTGACAATAAAAACAAACTGGCAACACAGGTTCATGACCATAGACGAAAAAGATAACAGACCGCGTACAAGCAGTCAAAGTCTCAGCATCACATGATAATGAGGGCCGACTGTTCCATTAAACAGGGGTGTGAGAGGCCTCAGACCAAAAAAGCTGAGAATTACTAAAAAAAGCTGAAAAAACAGTGTAAAAGCAGGGTAAAAACATCAAATATGGGCTGAAAATAAAAGAAAACACGTAAATATTAGCAATAAAAAAAGCTGAAATCGCAAAGCTGAAATTTCACACCCCTGATTAAATGCGACAGATGTAACTGCTACGTACTTGCCACATATTTTTACGGTCTATCACGATTACGCATAATCACAAAGGCATGCAATGCTCTATGGCATATGATATACATGAAGGCACGCAATGTTGGCATGATTGTTAGACATGGCATGATGGAACAATCAGTGCTCTTGAATATGCGAGAATTCACAGCATACAATGCACGGGGACATTGACTGTTGATACATGGTCTGTAGTAGTCTGTGTTCATGACAATTTGGTCAAAATTGACCCAAGATATGTGATAGAGTCATTAAGCAAGAAAAAAAGTATGCACTTGATGTACATTGCCTAAGATACAATTTTCAGTGTTGGAAATGGTAGATTTAGAGTGCTATAAATATATCTGCAACCCTTAAAAACATGAGAGGGTTGTTGCTATGTTTTATTACCGGTATCGCCGGCAAATTCTGATGAATAAAAAAATAAAAATAAATTTTGGATAAACATGATGGCAAGAAACATTCTGAGATTTTTTGTGGCAGAGGCATGGATGTTTAGGCCTGAAGAAAAAAATGACAATCTGGAAAAACACACACAATTTGGGCTACACAGCCCCAAACGGACTGAAAGTAGACAAGTGCGGCAATTTGGACATAAAAATGACAATCTGGAAAAAACACATAATTTGGGCTAAACAGCCCCCAATGTCAATTGATAATAACAGAGGTGTAAGCGGGGTAACGATCCACTCCCTGAAAAACATGCGAGCCAAAGGCGAGCACCTCGCCAAATTTCCGGAAGTGCATGGGGCTTGTCCGGGAATAGGCTGCAGGGTATCACCCCCTCAAAAAAAAATTTTTTGTGCTCTTTTATGACGAATTATCATCATCCAATCCCGGAAATGTAAAAAAAAAAATTATCATTTCTTTCAGTGGAAGTAGTATTTGAAGCCGAGATGAATCAAATGAGCAGGGATGTTGTCAGTATACCAGGACAATGAAAAACTTTTATTGAAAAAAAATGAAAAAAAAATTAACAGAGGGTTGTTGCTATGTTTTATTACCGGTATCGCCGGCAAATTCTGATGAATAAAAAAATAAAAATAAATTTTGGATAAACATGATGGCAAGAAACATTCTGAGATTTTTTGTGGCAGAGGCATGGATGTTTTGGCCTGAAGAAAAAAAATGACAATCTGGAAAAAACACACAATTTGGGCTAAACAGCCCCCAAACAGACTAAAAGTAGACAAGTGCGGCAATCTGGACATAAAAAATGACAATCTGGAAAAACACATAATTTGGGCTAAACAGCCCCCAAACGGACTGAAAGTAAACAAGTGCGGCAATTTGGACATAAAAAATCTGGAATTCTAAGATAAATTCTGAAAACTTACATCCCTGCAAAGGTCTACCACCCTGCAAAGTTTAAGAAAAATCTGAGAGGGTTATGTCCTCAACTGTGAGGTCCTAGATAAAATTGCTTCTTATAGTAGCAAGTAGCTCACTGATGTGGGATATCTTCCTTACAGATGGCTCTGATAGAAGTCATTTTTATCAGTACCAGAGTCATCAGTAGGTAACTAGAGGATTTAGAATAATTGCAGCATGGTAGGTATATATTGTGTTACAACTTTCCCAACAAGTTTGCCTGGTCAACGAGGTTGATGTCTAACATTGTTGGCCAGGCCGACTGGCCAGTTTTGTGCAGTAACTAAACACCATCAATTAAAAATGTTTATACTAGGATTTGGGTAGGTGACCTTGTCCTTACATATCACAATGTTCTTTTACACTGGTCAGGACCGTGGCAAGTTGGACACCTTTATCATCATGGATTATGTTTTGCCATAAAAACTTGAGCTTGTGTAACATTTTATGAATAAATCCAGATGTGCTGTTAACTCTTTAAGATTATCAACCATTGTAACTTACCCACACTGTAAGATCCTCTCTTCTCATCATAAGTCAGAGCCTTCAACACAACTGGTACCACTGTGATTAACAAATAGAAGAGTTAAATCTGAGTAGCCAATGTCAATTGATAATAAATTGTACAGCGAATCATGAGGCATTTAGTTTTCTATGGTGTCTAGGGCAATGTTTACTAAATATGTTTACTTCGTAGTGAACTTTCTTTCATTGAGGGAAGGCATGCTTATTTTCATCACTTGTTCTAGTGTACTTTTGTATTCCCATTGATCCTTGTTGTTTTTGCAGGTTTAGCACTTTTGTGAGCCTTGGAACTGGTAATATTTGGCTATCAAACTTTACCTACTTCTAATTCCTACATTTGCTGTTTTTGCCCCCCCCCTGCGTTTTGTCTAGTCTGTATTTTACTTGTTTCCCCACGTCAAGTTGGTGTACCTTGCTCTTTTTCTTTCCAGTTTACTAAACATTCAATTTCTATTGACAGCTAGCCCTCTTGGGGAATACCTGATGGGGTCAATATAATTAGGCAATATGCCTCTTCTTTATAACGCCTCAGCCATAACCAAGGCCAAAAAATTGTCAAGATAACACGATTCTGCAAAACTATGTCAAATTTGTTGTCTTACCCGCAATTTAGTATTCTCTGTGCAGTCCATGTAAGCAATAATCCAAATTGTCATGTAAATGACACAGAAACTGTACAGGTGTGTGGGTATACCGTATTTCCTCAAATAGTCGCTCCTCTTCAATTAAACGTCCCACCTCTTTTTTCAACCAAGATGTTCAAAAAATGCTGATATTTCCATGCTACCTTGTGTAGTAAGCTTACCAAAGTGCACACATGGTCATATGGCGTCAGTAATTCGCGAAAATCTGGTCGTAAACCCGGAAGTTATCATTCCTAAGTTCATAGTTCGTCATTTCAGTGTGAGTTTTAAGCTGACCTAATGATTTTATCTGGAATTATCATTCTAAAAATGACCTCTAATAAATGCCCCCTTTTGCAAAATGCAACACCCCAGAGGCATCTGTTCGAGGAAATAAGGTATGTGTATATGCGCTGCCTGATCAGGTTAGCGCGCAATTCGATATTAAGATCAATGAAATATGCACCTACGTCACTACTTAACTTGAGGTATAATACAAAGCATAGGTGTACAACACCACACTTACCCTCAGGCAATCTTTCAGGTAGTAATAAGCCTCTCCTTCCCAGCTCAGCAAGGGCTAGGCACCCCCCGTGCCAGGCACCATCCGATTCTTGCAAACTGTAGTGTAGAATGAACAAATTTTAATCTTTACCCAGTGCACATAAACATTGAAAAAAAAACAAAAAAACAAAAAAAAAACCAGTGAATGTGGCCAGATTCCAACATGTGACCTTCATAATACTAGGGTTGTGGGTTTGAGTCCCGGCAGGACCGGAAGTGACTCGATAAGGCGCAGGATACTTCCGTAAGTGGTTTGTGACAGAAATGGTGGCAGGGGTGGTCCTTAGTGTTTCTAAACACCAGGCGAATCCATCCATCCATTGGAATGGGTTAGGCGTTCATATAATGGCTGGCAGTGAGTCCAGGAAGTAAGGCGTGAGGATGCGTCTTACGAGGAGAGGGAGCATTGTCACAGAGGTAGAAGTGTGTTAATATTATAGAACTGACAGGAAGTCCTTGTTTGGTCTATACACTAGCGCGCTCACCTTTTAATCCCAAGGTTGTGGCTTTGAGTCCCGGCAGAACCTGAAGTGGCTTGAGAAGGTGCAGGATACTTCTGTGAGCGGTTTGTGACAATAATATGGAAATGCTTCCATATCAAACCGGAGAATTAAAATTCCTCAAGTTCAAATGACTCGTCAGTTATGCCCATATCATACTAGGCAAAAGCATAGTGCGTAGCAGTATTTGTGATGAAATTGCTGTTGCTTATTGGAAAGGCGATTGCCAATATCTGATTGATAAGTTACTTGAACGGCTACTTTATCGCTACCTCGCTTTCCATGACTGAACTCTGGTAGCGACTGTGCAAACTAGTACTTGATCACTAGGCATTTATTAATCGTACATTGCGTTTGCTAGTATGACATCCACCATGGACATACCATGTATTCACCTGCGAAAAGGGCAATTGGGCTATTCCATTTAAAATCCACATTACCCCTGTGGATGATTTAGCTAAAGTCTTCCACAGTGGGAGTATGAGTTTCAAATAGAATAGACAGTTGAGTAACTTACATTTGAAATACTCACTCCAGTTGTGGAAGACATAGGTAAAGCCATAATGCAGGGGGAGTATGGGTTTCAAAATGATCAATTCTGACTCATTACATTTGAAAAACATACTCCCCCTGTGGAAGATATTTCCAAATTCTTCCACATGGGTAGTGTGGATTTCAACTGGAATAGCCCATTCCTGTTTGACAGTGACTTACCTGAATAACTCTAGAACAGATTCAACCACTTGATCTGCAAGCTCCTGAGGTAACCTCCCTGTTACTCTACCAATACTGAAAAGAAGACAGAGAAAACAAATTGAAGCAATGAGATCAATTCCAATACCCTCTGATAGATGAGATGACAACAATATTCATAAACAAAGGCAATGGACTGGTCTTTTGATATGCTTGGGGAACAGCACACCTTACAAATTTGTTAATAAGCATATGTGCCTAGTAACAAGTTGTTCAAGAACAAATTTTTAGGGTAGTTTGTTAAACTTTTTCATTTTATTCTTTTAATTTTAATTCAATTAAAAGAAAAAAAAATGTTTGTTTAACAAACTACTGAAAAAATTTGTTCTTGTCTGAACAACTCAATAATAAGCACATATGCACATATCAACAACTTTTTACGGTATGATCACTTCACTGCTCAATAACATACCTGCCAACCCCAGAAACCCCAAAAGTGGAGCCCTTGTGTGAGGGAGCACTTGTGCGACTGAGCACATAGCGGCAGGGGTCCAGGGGCAAATGAGTGAGTCCTGGGAATTCGAGTCCCGCCCGAGAATCCTATTACCCGGCAGGAAATTCCCTGCCCGGTACCAAATTAAAATATAAAAAAATTAAATTAAAATTTTTTTTTTTTTCCAAGTTTTTTTTTTTGGTTTTGTAGTGTCTCTGGACCTAGACCTAAATGCTAGGATCATTCATGGTTGACCTAAAAAAAAAAAAAAAAAAAAAAATTCAAGATGTTTTGGATTTTTAATATGAAAATTGATCATTTGTATTCATGTCATACTCTTTTAATGATTTCAAAATGCATTGAATTTGAATGCATTTTGAGAAAACAGTTTAGATAACAGCCTTGAAGAATATCTATTATACATGTAATATTCTTCAAGGCTGTTATCTTGGCTTGTTTTCTCAAAATTATACAGTAAAATATGCAAATTAGGTACCTAAGCCCAGGCGATTTTAGCAGATTTAACAATAAGCACCCCAAAAGATACCATTTTTGACATAAAAATCAGTTTTAGACTTTTTGCCCGATAACATGGCCTACATGACTGAAATTGATATATATATGGGCAATATAAAAACGATGATTCATTAAATTTTGCCCCCCCTTTTTTGGGTATGTGGGAGGGGGCCCATATGGGGAGGGAGTGCTAATGTGCATTTCAATTTCAAAGCTCCTGGCTTGTTTTACACTTTTAATAAAAAGTGCTTCCTTCTTCCAGAAAACATGCTTTAAAGTTTTGAGTTTCCTATACCTTTGTACATGAGAGACATTCTTCAAAGTTTTTTTTTTTTTTTTTATAACATGGCCTACATGACTGAAATTGATACATATAATGCGCAATATAAAAACAATGATTCATCAAATTTTTGACCCCCACCTCTTCAGGTATGTGGGAGGGGCCCAAATGGGGGTACTAATGTGCATGAAGAATACATTGTATGATAAGAGTAATTTGTAAAATCGGTATGTTAAACATACAGAGTGATGTCACTACAAATTGGGACTAAATTAGTAGGCCTATACTAAGGGAAATACATAAACACACTCACCCACCCCCACCCAATCAAGCAAAATCTTTATACAATCACATAAAAACTGAAAATTGAATATGCTCAACTTCAGACTAATTTTGCTTGATCACACCACATTATTGACTTACCCTTTTGCAGCAGACCATCTCACAATCGTATCCTTGTCTTTCAAACCAGCCAACAATTGGTCTGTTAAAAATGGAGAAAAACTTATTATCATTGGATCCATGTGTCATGGGTGTGGCAAGGTGGAAAGAGGGTGTGCGGCATGTGTGTGTGTGTGGGGGGGGGGGGCTGTGAGCCAGGGCAGGGTTTGCTGGTTATCAGTTATTGATGGCATGGGGTGGGGCACCGTGTCGCCCTGACTCTCCCTTTGAATATATACCTCTGGGATTATCCAACTAAATAGCCCATAATCCTTGTTGACCAAACTTTGTGGTGGTCACTTTTTGACCAAATGCATGGGCTTATTACATGTGTCAACCCTGAAACTTCACAACACCAAATAGTATTATATGGTTGTGCGCCCTCAATGCATTTCTCAGAAAAACTGATAGACGCCTAAAGTAAGCATTAAAATGAGCAGAAATTTGCATTATTTTGGCTAAATTTGGATTGGTCATGATTAGTAATATCAAATCCTGCAAGTGTACTACAGATGGGAGAGATCAAGTATTTTTTAATGATTTTAATCAGCCTTTTCTATACAGAAACACTGGCATAATTTTGCATGTAAATTAGGTAATTCCCAGACATTACAGACTTCGAGGGCCAGTTGTAAAAAATATAACAACCTATACTTTTTCCCAGTCACAGGGTTCAGGCTAGGGCTATTTCAACCATCATAGCTGTCACTAAGAACTGAGTCGCTTCTGCGAAGAAAAATTGATGTTTTCTTGAGGCAAATTTAGTACATATCTCTATGGGGATTTATTTGGTGGTGTGAGATCTAAAGCCACTAGGGTGGTTTGGTCAGAGGTGCCATATGTTTTCCCCCTCCACCCTAACGCTAAAGCTGAGTTTGTACTCCATCGCTTTTGTAGAAAAGCGATTCTCACACATGCTCAATGTTTACTTCCATATTCAGAGCGTCAAGCCGATCGATCGATACAAATCCCTGAGGAAATCTCAACTTTCAAGCAATATCACTTGATACGAGAATGCAACAACCAATCATTTCCTATCAACAGGATAATAATATCTGCTCGTATATGATTGGTACCCATCAGCTTTGTTATCTAATGAAACGCCTGCTTCTTCCAAATTCAACATTTAATAGATCCTCTTGAAATTACTGCAATTTATAGTTTTATGACCTTTTATAACATAAATCTACAAATAAGGTGGATGTTTTACTGTATTTTGATGTGGCAGGGGTGAAGGGGTGAAAGGAGGTACACTAATTGCAGTAATATTTCGTAGTATATGGTGAGGTTAGGGTTAGTCTATGTATAACTATCCAATTTAACAAAACTACTTAATTTACCTATAATTTCTTCAATCTCTTCCGGTATATCATACTCTTCCTCCTCTTCCATCTGTACATCGGTTGACTCCTGCTTCCCGTCCTTACCATCACTCCCAGCAACCTCCAGGTTCTCAGCCAGGGACCGACTGCCTCTCTGATACCGCCAAGATGCTACTCTGGTTTTCAGGAATGTTAGTCCTAATCGTTGTAAGAGTTTGATGCCTAGTTTATGCACCTGGGTGTTTTCAATTTCATGCAGCTTGCAGGCGATGATTCTCTCTAGTACTACTGGAGCTGGTGGAAGAAAAAAATAAGCCAGTTTAATTTGATGAGCGATATAGGTTTTTATTTTGATCCTGATCTTCCATTTGGAGGTCTCGACTAGATGTACAATGTGACTTGTACATCACTGTTGGGATTATACAGAAATACATTTAAAGCAACATTTTGAGTTCTACTGGCTTCTATCCCGCTTTTGGTTTTTATACCAAATTCCCCTGAGCAATACTTGCTGATCTAACATTGCCTCTGATTGGTCAATTACATGATATTTTCACTTTAATCACCAATCAGAATGGAGCTTTGCAAATAATTCACCCCATTATTTTGTGTGGTGAAATTATTCTAACAATGTTGCTGATTGGGCCAATTGATAATGGAAACTTCTTTTTGGCCAATCAGCAGGTACTGTAGTTCTCATGGGGTTAATATAGCACTCTTGGTCTCTTCTGGTTCAGTGTAGATAAGCGGTTCTCAACCTTTGTTTGGAATACACCCCACCAATTGCATCATTGTATAACTTGTGTCACAAATCCCTTGTTATTCCTGGGTAAACCCACAACCCCAAGTTTATAACTTTCAGATACATTCCTGATCACAGGGCCTTAACTTCTACCAATAACATTAATTGTGTGTGTAAGCAAGATAAATGCACAAAATCACATACAAATCAAGCAATGCATAGGCATATTGAGGGAACCTACAAATACCTAAGGCAGTCACTCACTCACACACCCACATACACCCCACCTGTCTATGCTGTCGATTTGTGTATTGCTATCAAAACGAGGACAATCTATGCTTCATCGCCACACTGTGCACCTGACATCATACTTTGAATGGAGACCTATAGGCTCAATTCATTATAAAGGTGTGTAGTGCCCTGTGGAATTGGACTTGTAACCATGAACGTCCACTGTGTTTATGTATCCACATGGAGATTAAATTCATACAAAAGTCCGGGATTGCAGGTAAAGGCCTGGTGTATTGTACAGGTGTACGTGGAGAGGTGTACAATGAGAAGTTCTGTGTTATGACATAGTTCACAATTACTCCCCATGCTAACACACCCCTTCCGCACACACATGCAACCCTTCCTCATACACAGACACCCCTGTTTGTGTTTGCCTCCAAACGTGGACATTGTGTTTTACTATCTAACCGAGGACGTGTGTATGGTGTTTTCATCGCCTAACCGTGGACTAAAATGGCGGATTTTGTGTGTGTATAATACGAAACAGAATTTTAGCCATCACCCTGCGGACAGTTGTTTTTACACGTGTGGTCCTCGGTTTCAGGCAAATAGCGTTTAAAGCATCTAGCATGCATTTGAGGTCTTTTGCAGCAGTTTGAGACCGAGGACAGTCCTCGGTTGGAAGTAGGTCCACAGTTTAGGGTGAAAAAGCTTGTGTGTGTCCTCGTTTGTCGGCCAACACAGACGCATACAAGACACAGATAGATATGGTGATTACAATTACATAGTCTCTTACTGACCTTGTTCAGGCAAGGCAACAACAGACAAAAAACAACAAAACAAGAGTTTTCTTTCCGCTTTCCCAAAAACCAATTTAAATTGCAGTTTCGACTTAAGTATTAACACGACTTTGTAACATCCTTGAATGCTTGCAAAACTTTTCCACATCCTAAATTGTTTGATGTATCATGTTGCAAAGGATTCTGGGAAGAGTAAACTTGTTTTCTGAATCGTTACCACCACTTTCCAGCGAAGATGTCTTACACTTCCCACAATGCATTTCTTCTATTTCAATAATCTGCATATCCAGAGTAACAAGGGTCGATAGTGACAAAAGATTAAAACCTCAATGAACAGAGCACATCTAGAGCTTGCAAATTATGGTCATGACTATCGACTCATATTTAGCCAGTCTATTCTCAACTTGAAAACAAAGAGGGGAACCTCATACAAAGACATAGGAGTGTTTAAGTGATGTATCATGTTGCAAAGGATCCTGGGAAGAGTAAGGTATCTTCTCTGACCACTTTCAATAACCATGAGGAAATAATTAGCAAAACATTTTACAGCTGAACTTCCTTGTACATTGGGCTGTTGAAATCCATACACCCCATATAAGACAGGCATTCATCTCCCACACAAGGAGTGTGAATTTCAAATGGAGATACTCATTCAAGTAACTCAATTTGAAATTCACACTCTCTGTGTGGAAGAGTCATGTATTCCATAGGGGGTATGGATTTCAACTGGAATAGCGCATTACCAAATTTGAACTTGTCACCTTGCAATCACAACCACGGCAACTTTCAAAACTAACGATTAATTTTGAATTCAACTGTTTCTTTCTATTTGAATGAATGAATGCCCATTATCATGGAGAGAATATTTGTCTACTTCAGCCTACAATTCCTTTTAGGAATTACTAGCCTGCAACTTGGTCAAAGTGCGGATATCAGTGCAGACCTGATTTGTTCTACGGACACCGATTCATGCAGAGCAAACGCTCAAATTTCTGAAATCGGCGAGACATTATCGCTGGATACTTCCTCATTCTGTGGTGCATGTGCACTTAAATTGAACACTACGAACCAACATGGAATCTACTTGGATATTAAGTCACTTACAAACTGGAAACAATATCATAATTTCGACATCTCGCATACTGGAGGCAAAACTATCAGTTTCACAGGAACCACTACCCCGTGTAGGACACTGTTTCGGACAAAAGAGCTAGAAATCCATTTCAAGATGGATGCTAATATTGTGATTAGAAAAGAGTTTCTAGGCTCTGAGGCTCCCAAAGCCCCAGAGAGCCGATGCTCTGACATCAATACTAGTGCATGTAATATTACCACAGACTGCAATGGGCTGCTTAGTTCAGACAATGTGTGGGAAGTAATATACCAACAACGAAATGCAACATTTAAAACTGAATACTTTCATGATGATTTTATTAAGTATATTGGAGCTATTGATGTTAAGGGTGATTTACCACTATGTCCAACTCACTGTGTATGTAGCCTTCACAACCAACAAATTGAACATCAATGTAGAGAAAAAGTGACTTGGACATTGCTGCTGTATCCATACTTTGTACCTCTACTTCTTCTTCAACAACCCATCAAAGTTTTGGATGCGTCAAACCGGCAACTTGAAAGCATAGATATGAGATCATTTCAAGATTTGAGATATATAAATCGACTAATGTTGAACAACAACCTCCTGACACATATTGAATCTGGAACATTTAGCTGGTATGAGTTACACATCCTAGAATTAGCAGACAACCAGCTCACAGAATTGCAATCTGATCTTTTCAATCACCTAACTTATTTGATAGTTGTTGACCTTCATGGCAACCAACTTACTAGTCTTCAGCCAACTCTATTCAGCAATCAGCGCCAGTCACTTATTATGTTGGAATTAAGTCGGAATAATATAAGGAACCTGTCTCCTGACACCTTTAAGCTTCTTGGTTTGTTACACGTTCTCATTCTGGACAAAAATAACATCACTAGTCTTCAGTCGGGAATGTTCCGGGATTTGAAACGACTCAATTGGCTGTTCATAGATGACAACAAGCTCACTACAATTTTACAGAACACATTTAGAGGAACTGATTCATTGAAGAAATTACATCTTAGTGGCAACAGACTGAAGACCATTGATCCTGATATGTTCAAAGGCGCAGAGAAAGTGATTGAACTTCAGCTTTCAAGAAATGAAATCACTTCACTGTCACCTGATGTATTTCGGCACACACCAAATTTGCTGCAGTTGTCTTTGGACTACAATGAGCTTGAACAGTTGGATCTCCAACCCTTTACCAGTCTTCAAAACTTGTTGGTTTTGAACATATCCGGAAATCGCATTGAATTTCTTCAATATGGTTTAAAGAAATCAATTTGTGTGCATTCAAGTAATGATACTCTATATAACAATGGCACAAGTATATTTCCCAAACTGAAACTGTTCCAAATAAATGACAACAATATTGAAAGGATTGATGAAAATATTTTTCTAGAAATGCCAGTTATAAAGGCTATCAAATTAAGGGGAAATCCATTAACAAGAGTAGATAAGAGTACATTTAAGCCACTTGTTAGAAATGATACATATGTATTAGTTGATGAACCAGCTACATGTTGTTTTATAGGTACAGCCCAATGCAAAGCACAAAACCCCAGAGAGCCATATCTAACTTGTTTGCGTCTTCTGCCTTTCACTTCTGTCAGAGCTTTCATGTGGATTTTAGGCATTTTTGCTTTTGTGGGAAACTTGTCTGTGTTGCTGTGGCGATGCTTCAAGCATGGACGGGAAAATATCATCCAAGTCCTTTTAATTGAGAACCTTGCTGCATCCGACTTGTTAATGGGATTGTACATGTTGATCATCGCATCTGCAGATGCTTACTATCAGCAGTATTTTCCATCTGAATCTGATAACTGGAGAAATGGACCCATCTGCAAATTGGCAGGGACACTCTCCGTGTTGTCCAGTGAAGCTTCAGTTTTCTTCATCACTCTCATCAGCATTGATAGATTCTTAGCCATCAAGTATCCCACAGGAAATCAAAGGCTCACCAAGAAATCAGCCAGGAGGACACTCATCTGTCTTTGGTGTCTAGCCATATTTCTCAGCATCATTCCAACCAGTTTCAGTGGTGTGAATCCCGACTTCTACGATATCTCCGAGGTATGCATTGGCTTGCCATTTGTCAGGACTCCTGCATTTCTCAACAAAACTGTTGTCACTGCAGAATTGGATTTTGACGATAGCATTAATTTCTCTGCTGGAAAAGACAACATCATAGAAGAATACTATATCTACCATGAAACTGGAAATGAACCAGGCCTCTACTTCTCTATAGTTCTCTTTTTAGGCATCAATCTCTTATGTTTCCTTATCATAGCCATCAGCTATATTTATATCTTTGTCCTCTACAAGCAAGCAACAGGAAGAACAGGCACATCTCAGGCTGACAGAGAGATAAGTTTGGCGATTAGAATGAGCACTATTGTTCTGACGGACTTCATGTGCTGGGTGCCAATTGTGGTGATCGGGATCTTGGTCCAGTCTGCCACCGTGACTATATCGCCTGTGGTTTATGTCTATATTGTGGTGTTTATTCTACCTATTAATGCAGCAGTCAATCCATATATTTACACCATAGCGATTATAATATCAGATTACAGAGCTAGGTCTAAAGCTAAGAAAGAAATGGAGTTGGGTGTGAGAACAAATGTGGCTGGTACAACCAAATACAGCAAAGACACTAACTTGTAGAACATCAACATCATTAGCAGCATGTAGACTGATATTGGACTCTGTCATATTGACATAAGCTTAAAAGTTACCTTTTCAGAGTCTGAATAGAGCAGCGATGTAGCTTGTGACCCCATCACGGTGTCTTCATTAAGCGTAGTGATTACTCTCCTCCGGTCACCTGACCACCTGCTGAATGAAGACGCCGTGATGGCGTCGCAAGCTACGTCGCTGCTCTATTCAGACTCTGAAGAGGTAATTTTTAAGCTTATATCAACATCATTGTCTGATCAGCCTAGCAATCGCACTTTTGGTTCAAATTCCTTATGAATTAGTTGAAATTTTTCCATGTATGTTCTATATATCTGTCATCAAAGGAAAATGGGTGTAAGTCAGTTCCTCAGTGGTGAACTGGCTTTGTGGGGTGGGCCCTTTAATTGTTATGTGTGGAAACCAACTTTTCTGTGCCCCAGTTCATCAGGCTGGTTGGTAGCTTAAAAAAGTTAGCTGTTCTAACAGAAATTTAACCAACCCAAGGTTTTCTTGTAGTTGTATGCATATTTTGTCCATAACAGGTACTGTAAACCTAAAAAAATGCGGATGTGTTAGTTTTTGTGCTAAATGCAGGTACCGCAAATATAAAACACTTGAATATGTTCTTTTATGCAAAACGCCAAATAAAAAAAAGTGAAGTAGTTAAAAATCGATTAAGCATCACATTTACAGTAATCTAGAAACGGTAATTTCCACGCAATAAATTGTTTATGCTACAACAAATAAATAATAATAATAAAGGAGGGATTTATAAGCGCCCATTGGAAGCAAGCAAGCCACTGAGCACTGTAAAGGCAACAAATTTCAAACATGTATGTTTACTTGTTTTTAATTTTAATATTTTCCAAGTTTTGTACTCAGATATATACGTAAAAGTGGAAATTTTTGCGGACCATTAATATTCACACTTTTTGCACTCAACACATGCTGCTACCGCAAAAATAAATACATTTGAATAATGTTATTTATAGGTGTATGTAGAAAAACTTAAAAATAGGCATTTGAAAACAGGCCAAGTAGTTCAAAATCGGCGAAAATTACCACTTTTATAGTATACACAATTTTGCATGTTTTTAATTTTGTGCAAGCTTACACTGGGTTTCAGAGAAGCATGGCAGTCACTTGCTCAGATTGACGCTAGCACCGTGTTAATGAGCGACATACGCGGAGCTTTGTGTTCACTTGACCAACGACTTTACGCACAATCGGCCAATCAAATTATCGGTCTGTTGCTATGATTGACAGACGATTGATTCAGCGAATCAGAACTCCACTTCGGTGTTTACGCTCTGCACGCTCTTAAAATATAAACAAGTGCCGTTCTTCTCTGACGAAAAACTGTAGATGAGTGCGAAGAGCGTAAAAATAAATGAAAGAAAAACAAAGAAAAACATGTCCACTTTTACTATAGCCATAGGGCTATTCCTGTTGAAATCCATACACCCCCCATGAAAGACATTTGACCTTAATCTTCCATGCAGGAGTGTAAATTTCAAATGGAGTCACCCATTCAGGTAACCCCATTTGAAATCTACACTCCCTGTGTGGAAGATTAATGTCAGGTCTTCCATAGGGGGTGTAGGGATGTAAACTGGAATAGCCCAGAGATTTCCCATGCGTGTCCTCATTTGCAGTTTACAAAAGCAATGAGACACATACACACCCATACATGTGTTAGCCATCAAATGAGGACCATGCGCACAATTATCCAAGTGCCGACTGTGTGCTCAGGTCATTGTCCGCCATTTTTTGTGCTTGTAATTTTCGTAAATGCAAATTACATGTAATGGTACCTGGGCAACCATGAATGCACCTAGCACTAACCAATAGGAGACTTTTCGTCAAATGCAATTTTAAGGCGTTTCTAGTACATGTATGCATAAGTTTTAAACTGAGGACCGTCTGCATCTGTGTTTTCATACAAATGTCCACGATTGATGGCAAACACGCACATACCCCCACCCACACAGACCCCTACATATTTTCACTGACAAACATGGACCCTATGAGCCTCCTATGTATTTAAGAGTGTAACCATGGACCTGTACGCACTGACAATTCACTACTAAAAGTGTGGACTTTTGTGGTAAGATGTCATATTTAACCTCCAAACCATGGACCTGGTATAACACCTATGATAAGGACCTATCCCCATATTAGTGTAGTACCCTATGAACTATATGCATTATTACTGCATCTAGTGCCTCTTGTTGCTCTCTTACAACCATGGACATCCACGGTTGCTGTGGGTCCGCACAATGAGTGAAATAACAGATAATAGATGGGTCCATGTTTGTTGGTGAAAACAAACACACCACAACCTACCATATTGCACTATGTCTTCTCTCTTTCCTTGCTTGAACAACAAAGCCTGAAATAAAATGATGATAAACATTATAAGGGTATTATGAAATAATCACATCTCCAATTAAAAAAAAGTCTATTTACGAACTCACTTAGTTCAGGTTAACACCAGACAGCCAATAGGTACTGTATTCATCCCAATAAGCACCCATACCCCAATAAGCGCCCACCAGGGTATTTTCAATTTGCTAAAGTGTACCAATAATGTTGAAGTGACTGATAGACGTTGATACAGTGAAATACATTTGTAGCTTTCAGGATTTGAAGTCCTATTTACTGCATCAGAAAAGCTACTAGAACTTTTCGGGACCTTATTATAACATAGGTAAATTTGTCTCTAATAAACGACCCTGACGAAAAAATTAGGTCCACCCAAAATGCGCTGGGCGCTTATTGGAATGAATACGGTACATGTATAAGGGTTAGTGACAGAAGGGGTTTCCAATTAGTGATGGCATGCTCAGAACACAATATACCGTAAAACCCTGTCTACAAGCATATATAGTGTTTTTGATGAAAGTTAAATTAATTCGATGCAAGCGTTAATATACCAATATAATAGATTGGTCTTAAAATAATACTTGTTTGTATATGCTGAGATCCGTAATTTATTTGTTCAAATTCCGTAATGGCGCCTGGATTAATGTAGCTTTCATCAGAGGCACTCTATATGCTTGTAGACGGGGGTTTACGGTATGTGACATGATCTGATTGGGTACACCCTGTCAGTCCAAATCACCGTTAGTTCAAATTTTTAGGAAATATTCGGACTGACGGGAAGACCGCGATCTGATCTACTCAGACCAAAGTCAGAAATTTTCAAACTTGCTAACTACCTACACTTACTGATGATCAAATCCCTACATCCCTGATGGTGTGTACAGGTGTACAGCAAACAAAGAAAACCTCAGTCAGCCAGGACGTCTCGAAACTACCAACTTGCGATTTTACGCTCATTTTGTGGTAGGTCACATATTTGGTTGCTACCTTTTGTATGTTCCTTTAAAGGCAAGCTGCATCATTTTTGCGGCTGCACCACAATTGTGCTGGCAAACCGACCTTGTATGCGTGCATGTACACTTCGCCCGATTAACACTACATGCGTGTTTCGATACGCACATACGTCACTACCGAACTTAAAGTGAACCAAATTATAGGGACATTTTGTCCCTATCGACCCATGTTGTACTAGATAGCAAATCAGTAGAGAAAATTTAAATGGAAGCAGTGCATTGTGGGAAGTGTAAGACATAATCTCCCAGAACAGATGAATTACAAAAATACCTTAATACAGAGCACAGGTGGCTTTACTTACATATTGCTTTTGATGAATGCTAAATTGATACAATATATGCGTAAATATGCCAATACAATAGATTGGCCTTACAATAATACTTGCTTGTATACGCTTGGATCTGTAATTTATTTGCTCAAATTCCATAATGGCATCTGGATTAATTTAGCTTTCATCAGAAGCACTCTATATGCATGTAGACGAGGTTTTACGGTATACAATCTTAGTGTATTCGAAGTTGCATTATTATCATCGTCATTTTTTTCCCTTCAAAACTTACCAAAGTGGCTAAGACACCAGACAATGCCGTCATTCCAGCCAAACTTTCTCCTACAAAACAGAAAAAAATCCAGTAAATATTATGATCGCTGAACATCATAGACCCAGTACCATCACCCTCTCCTATAACACATTCCACATTCGTTTGGGGTAACCAATATTTTTGTACAGGTATCATTATCAATTGATGGGCTCACTGATTACACACTATGCAGTTAGGAACAGATCAATAATACTTAATTCCGTTACCTATTTCGGACAATGGTCGAGGTCCAATGTTTTTAACCTTTTCCCCAACACTCCAATGTAATATGGAATGTATTATAATGCATACCACCAGAAAGCAGGACTGCATGCTGTCTATACTGGCCTAGCATCTTTGTCCCTTAACTAAGACTAATTCACTCACATTGGGGTATTACAGTTGAAATCCATACACCCCTATGGAAGGCACAACCTTATGTCACACACAGGGGGTTTAGATTTTCAATGGAGTCACCTTTTCAGGTAACCCCATTTGAAATTCACACTCCCTGTGTGTAAGAGGTACTGCCAATTCCGATCACAAAATTGACAGATTGGCCGATGCCATTCCAGATTCAGATCTAATTTCTTGGGAAAATACAGGGGTGGGACCCGGGGGTGGGAATCTATTTTTAGTAACACTGTTGCCGTTTTGCCTATGTGGACAATCCCATCTCGAAAAAGAAGTCACCCATCTATTTTTAGTAACATGGCTATCTGGAAAATTCCTGAAAAATTAAAAAATTGGTAGTGCCACAGTCATGAAGTTTATGGATGACGAGTGCTTTCTTAAGACAGAATGTACGTATTTCTGAATTTTCTGCTGTATTTTAGTGTGGTTTGCTGGTTTAACCGTGGGTTCCAGAGATCGGTAAACTGATCAAATTTCCCACTTCCTAATTCAAAACCGATTCAACTCAGATAAGTCCGATTTCTCACTTGCAGATCTGAATCGGCCACCACTATACAAAATTACTCAACCATTCATCCATGTACCCATTCATCCCCACCTACTAACTTTTCTTACCATATCTCTTATTGGCTCAAAACATGATATAGCCCTATTTTGTAATATTTTAACCAATCAAAATGGTTCTTAGATACCCATAGTTTCACTTACTGTTTATCTCCCCTAAAGCCTTCAATGCCCAGTCCAAGAATTCTGGTAATCTCTGTTGTTTCACATCATGCCGTGTAAGAAACCTGTACAAAATAATCAAACATTGTGATCACAAAATATATTCCTTCCCTCCAGATTAAGGGCTGGGGTATGAACGTTTGGACAGTATTTATTGTGGGACATTAAAGCACATCAGACATATCGAATTGCATTCTGAATACGAAGAATGTCCTTCTGATATCAAATAATTTTGATTTTTTAAATTAGCAATGTAATACACATTTTATGGCAAATCATTAAAATTGATATTTTTGATATTTAACAGTACTTGAAGTAAACTTTATAAATCTGATGATTTATACTTAAAGTGTACGTAGGTGGGATGAAAAGCCGACGATCAATTGAAAATTTTGACCTTTCGTATTGAAGATATGGATTTTTTTTCCCAAAACACCACAAAAAAAAAAAAAGGTCTTTTGGGAAAAAATCCATATCTTCAATATAAAAGGTCAAAATTTTCAATTGATCGTCGGCTTTTCCTCCCAGCTACATACACTTTAAGAATATATCATTAGATTTATAAAATTTATTTTGAGGACTGTTATATATCAAAAATTTGAAAAATATCAAATTTTAATAATTTGTCATAAAATTTGTATTATATCGTGAATTTCAAAAATGAAAATTATTTGATATCAGAAAGACATGCTTCAGATTCAGAACGCAATTCGATACGTCTGAGGTGCTCTCATGTCCCACAAAAAATACTGTCAAAACGCCATAAACGCTCATTCTAGATCCCTTAACACTTTAAATTAGTCAAAAAATATATCATTATGTGTATGAGATAATTTCAAGCAGCTCAAGCTTACTTTGCCAGGGGCCACATCAATACACACAACAGCTTTGAGATATGCAATTTTTATTGGGGGGCCTTCTGGCCATAGCAACTTACTTGGATATCAACATAGAAGCAGCGTCTCTCGATTTGTCTGGTACATCAAGATATGTCTGGAAGTTAAAGGAAACAATCAAAATGTTTATAATGGCACAGTGCATTTAGACTAGAGTCCGAAGTTTACCGTTTTCTAAAATCCATTTTCCGTGTTGTAAAATTTGTAAATCTGTGTCATGAATAAAGCTTAAAATGTATAAACAATGATATTAATGTCACAATAAAGTGTTCAATATCGCGATCAATATGCTCTGATTGGAATATTCTCACGATAATAGGCCGACTATTACGATGTTTGGAGGGATATAGGGGGTTCAAGCCTTGGTAATATACCTTTATTTCAGTATTATTAAACAGTATTTTTATCCTAAAAATTGACATACACAACTCATGATTGTTTTTAACATTTTATTTCTCTTATCTTTTAACAATTTTTGTCACATTATACAAAAATGTCATTTTCCGTGTTGTACCTCCGATTCCGTGATTTTCTTCCATTTTTAATAAAACGGAACACTTCGGACTCTAATTTAGACCCTCTGCTACGAAAGAGACCTGGATGTGGGCACATTTGATTTGATACTAAAAAATACAGTGATTTATAGTGCGCTATGCACAAGCACAATGCCTCAGCACACTTTACAGGTTGTCGCCGACCACTACGACCCCACATCATTCCATAAACCATAAACAACAATTCATCCTATATATTCATGCAGTATATGAAGAGCTTAGTTTCAAAACCCCTTACATGTACATCCACTTGAGCAATTTTGAGAAAACATCAAAAAATCATCTAAAAAATCACATGTACATCCACTTGAGCAATTTTGAGAAAACATCAAAAAATCATCTAAAAAATCACTGATATAAGAGGGTTTGCAACAAAAGCAGTTTTGCGCGGGATGCTCATCCTACCCAGGCATCCCTTTTGTTGCAAACCCCTTATATCAATGATTGTGGATGTAAGGGGTTTTGAAACTAAGCTCTTCATATGCTACAGGAAAAAATCCTGGAGCATATTATCTAGCGAAATTGAGATTTTTGACACACAATACACTGTAAAGCTATTTAATTTCTCTAGTACTTAATTTCGCTAATTGCCAATGACCACCATTTTCATGGGTATTAAATTTTGCTAATTCAGCAATTCATATTTACAATTCAATGTAAACCTGTCAAATTTGTGGAAATTAAATTGAGCAAATTTAGGCTTCTAGCGAAATCAAATCCCTAGTGAAATTAAGTGTTTTTTACAGAATTCACACCATTTTCTCATACCTGCAAAATTTCAAAAGTGATTTCAAAGTATAAATAATTCTCTGCATGCCTTTGTGGCTCAGTTAGAGCTTTGTGCTAGTACTACGAATGTCGCCATTTTGAATCTGGCCAGATGCACTCTGGGTACAAATTAAAATTTGTTCATTCTCTCAACTCATAAAACTAAGTATATTAATATTGGCATTTTAAGCTGCATCATTTGGTCATTTAAATAAAGCTTCCTATATGCAGGCATGAGAATGGCTTTTTAAAAACTGCCTGAAAAGGCATGTGAATTCGACCTTAAAAGGCCCAAAACTGGCTGAAAAAAAAAGGCGTAAATTTGGACAACAAAACTGCCTGAATTCAGGCAAAACCCTGAAAATTTTCATGTCTGTGTATGTTTAACCGGATTTACTTTTCAAATCATTTGTGGTGGATGGTCACATATATATATTTAAAGAGAAAAAAATAAATTCAAAACCCTAAAATGAAAAATGTGCAATCACTGTAAAATATTTTCACAAGATTAATTCTTTGCGCTCTGCATTTCTTTATTGTTGTTTTTTAAATTTGCGATTCTATGCTTCTTTAGGTTGACCTTTGTACATAAAATGGATATTTGTGCATATTTATTTTTGCGGTAGCCGCCTGGAACACAATTGAAACATAGCGCAAACATTTATTGAAAGGGCACTGCCAACAGCTCATAGGACAGAATAAAGTGCCTGTATGGCAACCAAAATAAAACTCTGTTCTACGGGCCTGACCAACTCAGATTTTTAGATTTTGGGACAAATTTCAAAAATGTCAGGAACATTTTTTCTTATTTCAAAATATTTCAAAATATTTACAGATTTTGGTGAATTTAAGGGCATTTGCAAAAAAAATAAACAAAAAGGCACAACCTTGAAAGGTCCGTCCACCTGTAGGGCAGGTTTCTGCATTGTTTTTGTTGCCTCATAGGCATAAAACTGCTGTGCCTGTATCACTTATTTATGTTCAGGTATAAGAGATGCTAGGCATTCCAGTTGCACATGTAAAAAAATGAAAAACTAACATGTATATTTCCCAAACCTTCCTGAGTTGCTGACCACAAGGTTATAGGAATATCCTCATATTAAGCGTACAATTCTCACCTTGCTCGCATTGATTATCCTCAACATGATTGGTTCCCTCACTTCTCCTACCTCGCTGCGTACATTGCTGTCCAATCTTGACATATCAAACGGTATCATACAGATGATTGACAGCCACAACAACAACATGTAGCGAGTTTCCCAGTGCTGTCAAAAAATAGCAAACAAAATATAGTTTATATCCAAGTTTAGATGTCAGGGACTGTGAAAAGAAATGGGCTTTTCCAATTGAAACCATGCACCCCTTATGGAAGACATGAGTTTAATCTCCCGCATAGGGATTGTAAATTTCAAATGGAATCACCCATTTTGGTAACTCCATTTGAAATTCACTCTCTCTCTGTGAAAAAAGATCAAGGTCATGTCTTCCATATGGGGTGTGTGGATTTCAACTGGAATAACCCAATATCCTGATAATTTGAATTATCAGGATATTGGGTTATTTACTGGTTAAAACCAGTAAATGGTTTAGGGATGGTTTAAAACCACAGAATTAAAACCAGAGAACCAGGACTCAGCCACCATCTTGATACAGGCATGGAGCAAAAATTGGGGGTATTCGGTTTCCCTTCAGAATGCGCTCAAGGCATTCGTTTTCATGCAAGCGCGCCATGCATGATGGGCGCATTTGAGAGACGCACTTTATACGACCTGTACGCGAGTATCAAGACGCTTCAGATGAGACGCATAATTGTTTTCGTTCGTCTCCGCGCACTGTCGGCAAGGACCCGAATACCCCCAATTGTCTCCCCATAGCTGACGGCGCGATTGTATGTGGCGGTATAGGGAGTCCCGGTTCTCCTTCTCTAATTCTGTGTTTAAAACCCAATTGCCGGCATTCCTGGCAGAATCTGTGATTGGGTCTGGTTTCTATTGTTCGGCGCAATAAAACACGTTTAAGGTGGTACTACACCCCTTGATAAATTTGTGACTATTTTTGCATTTTTCTCAAAAAATAATAACTCACTGGTAACAAAAGTTATGTATATTATAGGGGCAAGGAATCCAGTTACTACACTGGAATTTCAGTGACTCAAGACAAGCGGTACGTTATTTATGATAAGAAAAGAAGTACCGCTAGAATGTACCTCATTTCTTAACATGTATAATGAACCAATTGTCTTGAATCACTGAAATTTCAGTGAAGTAATTGGATTCCTTGCCTATTATACATAACTTTTGTTACCAGTGTGTGGTTATTTTTTGAGAAAAATGCAAAATTACTCAAAATATTTATCATGGGGTGTAGCACCACCTTAAATGACCTGTTCTGCCAGTGCACTGGTGTTTCACAGGCGGCTGAGATTTGAAGCCAGGTAGAGGGGCTGGTGTTACATGATAGCTTGAATCTAACATGCCCTCATTTTACATAGAGCTTCATACTTACTTCATAGTCTTTTGCATTTTGTTGTGCTAAAAGAGACAGAGTTGATTCCAAGTCAGACACCTCATGAGGAAGAAGACGCACTACTATCTTTGGGCCTCTTGTCTGGAGAAAAAATGAAAATAATGCAAGAATGATGATGGTCATGGATTGGCAACAATGGGCTGTTCCATTTGAAATCCAACACTCCCCTTGTGGAAGATTTAGTTTTAAGTCTTCTACAGTGGGTGTATAGGTTTCAAATAGAATTGACAATTGGGTAAGAAAGAAAGAACAGTTTACCAACCCAAAGTGCTACAATTTAACAAGACAACAAATAAACACAAATCCCGACTGGCACACAACCCAACTTGAAAAAAAAAAAGCAAGGGAATGTGCGGCATGGACTATGAACCCACAACCTTCTGATCTCTAGACGGACACTCTATCCATTAGGCTACCAGCTCCCACTGATAAATGGTGGTTAAACTGGGTCTAAAGTAAGCAATTGGGTAACTTATATTAGAAATACTATATAAATATTGTATGATTATGTATTAAATTTAGTAAATATCAAGAATCTAGGCCAAAATCTATATTTTTTCACGTCCGCATGCTTATGAAACTCATATCTGCAATTTTCACTCAATCGTTCATGGTGGTCATTGTTGTTGTTATAGTTATTGCTGTTAGGTCAATAGGTGGCACACTAACATGTCCCAGACGTGTGTTCTCTTGTAAGTATATTAGACAGGCACTCAGCCTGGGCTGGTGACAACCTTGGCCCAATGCTCACTCACAGTACTTTGTGGATCATCTGAAGTGGTGAAATGCAAGATTTGAAATCCACACTCCCCTTGATAATTCAGCTATTAAAGTCTTCCACAGCGGGTGTATGAGTTTCAAATGGAATAGATGGGTAACATACTTTTGAAATACTCACTCTTGTTGTGGAAGAGAGGTAAATCAATACAGAGCAAGCATGTGCTTCAAAATAAGGGAGTGTTCATTAACACTATGGTGGGGGGGGGGCTGGTTTTCTTTTTTTGTTCAAAAATGTTATGACCCCATATACATGTAGTTGTGGAGTGTGGACCATTGGCTGTATTCCTTGCAATGTTTGGTAGTCTAGTCAGCATGGATTCAAGACGAGGGTCTACCTACCTTTGTAATGAGATAGTGGCACTTGAATGCCAGATGACATAGTTGTGGATCATTGGCTGTATTCCTTGCAATGTTTAGTAGTCTAGTCAGCATGGCTTCAAGATGAGGGTCTACCTACCTTTGTAATGAGATAGAGGCACTTGAATGCCAGATGACATAGTTGTGGATCATTGGCTGTATTCCTTGCAATGTTTAGTAGTCTAGTCAGCATGGATTCAAGATGAGGGTCTACCTACCTTTGTAATGAGATAGAGGCACTTGAATGCCAGATGACATAGTTGTGGGTCATTGGCTGTATTCCTTGCAATGTTTAGTAGTCTAGTCAGCATGTATTCAAGACGAGGGTCTACCTACCTTTGTAATGAGATAGAGGCACTTGAATGCCAGATGACATAGTTGTGGGTCATTGGCTGTATTCCTTGCAATGTTTAGTAGTCTAGTCAGCATGGCTTCAAGATGAGGGTCTACCTACCTTTGTAATGAGATAGAGGCACTTGAATGCCAGATGACATAGTTGTGGATCATTGGCTGTATTCCTTGCAATGTTTAGTAGTCTACTCAGCATGGCTTCAAGATGAGGGTCTACCTACCTTTGTAATGAGATAGAGACACTTGAATGCCAGATGACATAGTTGTGGGTCATTGGCTGTATTCCTTGCAATGTTTAGTAGTCTAGTCAGCATGGCTTCAAGATGAGGGTCTACCTACCTTTGTAATGAGATAGAGGCACTTGAATGCCAGATGACATAGTTGTGGATCATTGGCTGTATTCCTTGCAATGTTTAGTAGTCTAGTCAGCATAGATTCAATATGAGGGTCTACCTACCTTTGTAATGAGATAGAGGCACTTGAATGCCAGATGACATAGTTGTGGATCATTGGCTGTATTCCTTGCAATGTTTAGTAGTCTAGTCAGCATAGATTCAAGATGAGGGTCTACCTACCTTTGTAATGAGATAGAGGCACTTGAACGCCAGATGACATAGTTGTGAATCATTGGCTGTATTCCTTGCAATGTTTAGTAGTCTAGTCAGCATGGATTCAAGATGAGGGTCTACCTACCTTTGTAATGAGATAGAGGCACTTGAATGCCAGATGACATAGTTGTGGATCATTGGCTGTATTCCTTGCAATTATTAGTAGTCTAGTCAGCATAGATTCAAGATGAGGGTCTACCTACCTTTGTAATGAGATAGAGGCACTTGAATGCCAGATGACATAGTTGTGGATCATTGGCTGTATTCCTTGCAATGTTTAGTAGTCTAGTCAGCATGGATTCAAGATGAGGGTCTACCTACCTTTGTAATGAGATAGAGGCACTTGAATGCCAGATGACATAGTTGTGGATCATTGGCTGTATTCCTTGCAATGTTTAGTAGTCTAGTCAGCATGGCTTCAAGATGAGGGTCTACCTACCTTTGTAATGAGATAGAGGCACTTGAATGCCAGATGACATAGTTGTGGATCATTGGCTGTATTCCTTGCAATGTTTAGTAGTCTAGTCAGCATGGATTCAAGATGAGGGTCTACCTACCTTTGTAATGAGATAGAGGCACTTGAATGCCAGATGACATAGTTGTGGATCATTGGCTGTATTCCTTGCAATGTTTAGTAGTCTAGTCAGCATGGCTTCAAGATGAGGGTCTACCTACCTTTGTAATGAGATAGAGGCACTTGAATGCCAGATGACATAGTTGTGGATCATTGGCTGTATTCCTTGCAATGTTTAGTAGTCTAGTCAGCATGTATTCAAGATGAGGGTCTACCTACCTTTGTAATGAGATAGGGGCACTTGAATGCCAGATGACATAGTTGTGGATCATTGGCTGTATTCCTTGCAATGTTTAGTAGTCTAGTCAGCATAGATTCAAGGTGAGGGTCTACCTACCTTTGTAATGAGATAGAGGCACTTGAATGCCACATGACATAGTTGTGGATCATTGGCTGTATTCCTTGCAATGTTTAGTAGTCTAGTCAGCATGGCTTCAAGATGAGGGTCTACCTACCTTTGTAATGAGATAGAGGCACTTGAATGCCAGATGACATAGTTGTGGGTCATTGGCTGTATTCCTTGCAATGTTTAGTAGTCTAGTCAGCATGGATTCAAGATGAGGGTCTACCTACCTTTGTAATGAGATAGAGGCACTTGAATGCCAGATGACATAGTTGTGGATCATTGGCTGCATTCCTTGCAATGTTTAGTAGTCTAGTCAGCATGGATTCAAGATGAGGGTCTACCTACCTTTGTAATGAGATAGAGGCACTTGAATGCCAGATGACATAGTTGTGGATCATTGGCTGTATTCCTTGCAATGTTTAGTAGTCTAGTCAGCATGGATTCAAGATGAGGGTCTACCTACCTTTGTAATGAGATAGAGGCACTTGAATGCCAGATGACATAGTTGTGGGTCATTGGCTGTATTCCTTGCAATGTTTAGTCGTCTAGTCAGCATAGATTCAAGATGAGGGTCTACCTACCTTTGTAATGAGATAGAGGCACTTGAATGCCAGATGACATAGTTGTGGATCATTGGCTGTATTCCTTGCAATGTTTAGTAGTCTAGTCAGCATGGCTTCAAGATGAGGGTCTACCTACCTTTGTAATGAGATAGAGGCACTTGAATGCCAGATGACATAGTTGTGGATCATTGGCTGTATTCCTTGCAATGTTTAGTCGTCTAGTCAGCATAGATTCAAGATGAGGGTTTACCTACCTTTGTAATGAGATAGAGGCACTTGAATGCCAGATGACATAGTTGTGGATCATTGGCTGTATTCCTTGCAATGTTTAGTAGTCTAGTCAGCATAGATTCAAGGTGAGGGTCTACCTACCTTTGTAATGAGACAGAGGCACTTGAATGCCAGATGACATAGTTGTGGATCATTGGCTGTATTCCTTGCAATGTTTAGTAGTCTAGTCAGCATGGATTCAAGATGAGGGTCTACCTACCTTTGTAATGAGATAGAGGCACTTGAATGCCAGATGACATAGTTGTGGGTCATTGGCTGTATTCCTTGCAATGTTTAGTAGTCTAGTAAGCATGGATTCAAGATGAGGGTCTACCTACCTTTGTAATGAGATAGAGGCACTTGAATGCCAGATGACATAGTTGTGGATCATTGGCTGTATTCCTTGCAATGTTTAGTAGTCTAGTCAGCATGGATTCAAGATGAGGGTCTACTTACCTTTGTAATGAGATAGAGGCACTTGAATGCCAGATGACATAGTTGTGGATCATTGGCTGTATTCCTGGCAATGTTTAGTAGTCTAGTAAGCATGGATTCAAGATGAGGGTCTACCTACCTTTGTAATGAGACAGAGGCACTTGAATGCCAGATGACATAGTTGTGAATCATTGGCTGTATTCCTTGCAATGTTTAGTAGTCTAGTCAGCATAGATTCAAGATGAGGGTCTACCTACCTTTGTAATGAGATAGAGGCACTTGAATGCCAGATGACATAGTTGTGGGTCATTGGCTGTATTCCTTGCAATGTTTAGTAGTCTAGTAAGCATGGATTCAAGATGAGGGTCTACCTACCTTTGTAATGAGATAGAGGCACTTGAACGCCAGATGACATAGTTGTGGGTCATTGGCTGTATTCCTTGCAATGTTTAGTAGTCTAGTCAGCATGGATTCAAGATGAGGGTCCATCAGATGAGGCTGTTCTTGATATTCATCCACAATCACTGCAAGAGAGAAGATTTCAAGTCATAAATAATAAGAGGCTGTACTTTTATGAGTCCTGGAGGAGAGTAAAATTGCAGGGGACCAACAATTTTAGGAAATTTGTTTCAAAAAGGCACGTTGGAAGGAGAGGAGTAAATCAGTTCAAGTAATTTTTGACACACCTTCATGGGGCACCATTTATATCAAACGCTCTATAAAGGCTTAGGAAAACAGTACAAAAACAGTCAAATATATGCAAACATTTGGCATGTGCAACAGGGGGGAAGCTTACTGAGCAAGCAATTTTTGGCACGCCATTTGGAAATTTTACCGGAGGTGGGGATAATTAATTTATTTCCCAGTCTCTAGCTATAGAAGATTATACCATAAAGTTGATGCTGGGCAGGCTTCCCGTTAGTGTGCGTCATTAAGCGTCCAGACGCCAGCGTATTTTACAAATTTGGACGCAAGTTCACATGGCTAATCAAATATTTTGCGTCCATGTCACATGCATGTGGACGCAGACAAAACTTTAATCATTAATTGATGATAAAAATAAGAAATTTTTATTCTTTTATATTTTTAAGATAATAAAAGCCCCAAATTTTTGACCCACCTGCTAAGAATTCAAGTAAATTCTGCAATATTTGTAAATGCAACATCAGGAAATCGTGCACTTTTTGCATGCTTTCCGCCGGTAACGATCGCTGTTTGATGGGGAAGTCCCGATTAATTTGTTTACAAACAAGCATGCTGGACTGACGACGTGCCGCTAACGTGCGGTTAATGTTTACTTTTAAAATTAAAATTATTTATCACAACCTGACAATATTCTGTTTTTAATGTTTTAAGTTTATTTTCTCATAAATAATCTACGTTTCCTATTCGTATTATCGTTATGATGAATAAAAGCAATTTTAAAGACAAAATCTAAATGATAACCTTTTTTTTGTATTATTTGTGGCAGCGCGTGTTTTAGCTTTATTATAGCATCAACAACACATTAATTTTAAAAAAGAAATGCGGAAGTAAAAGTACAAAAATTTGCTGAAGATTGACAGACTTTGCGCATGTTTTTGCAGCTGTTTCTGACCATGTTTCTGACCAAAACTGACACAGAAATGAGAAAATTATCATAGCGAATGGAGATGGAATATCACAGCGAAAATGCACTTTTATTTTATTTTAACAATCAACATTTGATGAGGTGTAGACCGGGTAATGTGTATCGTGAATTTCAGATGGACCTTTAAAAATCTGTCTGGACGCAAGTTTTGCAACCTTGTCAGCAAACTTGCGTCACTACGGACGCACATTTTTAAAACCGTAACGGGAACCCTGATGCTGGGTTAATATTTCTGACAAACAATCATCATATTGATTCGAGGTCATGCTGCCTCGATATTGCTCATACTGCCTCAAGGTAATATGTACCTCGAGGCAGCAAAGTTAAATCAAATTTTGTAGTTTTCTCAGAAACTGCACATTTTGCAGGAATTTGTTATGCTACATGTGGACTTTGGATTCCTTGTGTCATTTCCTTTCTGGAAATGCATATTTTATACTTATCATCATTACGTTTAGAGATAAAAAAAAAATATCTAAATTATTGCCTCGAATACAGATGATAAACAGTTGGGATGTTTATATGAAATTTTACTGCAAAAATCCACGACAGAAGTTATTGTCACTTTTGTACAAATTTGAGATAGGGTAGTGTCAATAACAGAAATACATGTACCATCCCGATAAATGACACATTTTTTAATTTTCAAATTCAAGTTGCCAAATGTGAACTACATTGTCGTAGTAAGTGTTAAATTTTTTTTCCATTTTTTTTTAATATTTTGTTATTTTTTTGTAATTTATTTCAGTATAACCTTCCTGAACTGACTTTAAATTTTTTTGTATTTTTTTTTTTTATATTATAATTTATTTCAGCATATATATTCGAAAACAAATTGACAAATAAAAGGGGTGTAGAACCCCTTGACCGACTTTTTTAATTTTTATTGCAGTTTTTAAAAAAAATCTGGTTTTTTTTTTCATAGTAAGGCCACACAAAATTAATTATTTGTTTCGTATCAACCGCCCGCCTGGGTTTTGGGCCCCTGCATTGATTTAGTTTTATTTTTTCCAAAAGTACGATAAAATACTGAAAAATACGAAAACAAACAAAAATCCTGTCTAGCCTACGGTTATAGCTAGCCCAAGTTGAGTGTCGGCTAATTTTACTATCCAATTAGAGGGCTGGCTCGGGGCACAATCTTTTTAGCGAACACAAGAGATCAGGGAATAGGCTAGGGGGTATACCCCCAAAATGACAACATTAAACCGCAGGGACACATATGTCCCCCCAGCACTGGTGTGGCGCCCATGGCTAAGGATACATAATGGCGCCTACCCCCAATTCTCAAAACAAGTGCGCAAATTTGCACAAATATGGGCAATCATGCCTTAAATTTGGTTATAATGAAGTTGAATATATCGGTCTTAAATTGATCCTTCAAATGATTTTGTGCTGAAATGCGCACAAAGCGACTTTCATCGCTGGAGGGGATGCAGAATCGACGCTGATCATGAATTGGTTAATTCGGCGCCCCCTAACCCAGGGCACGTGCCCTCCTCTCTCTGCCCTCGCTACGCTACTGGTGTACATTGTAGGACCTATTTTCTTAGTTACCGTACCAGACTATGCTCAGCTGAGACTATGCTCACTATTTCACAGGGCGCAAGAAAGACGAATCTCGAATGTCCAGTGACCGTAGCGTGCCATCCGAATTTTTCGGGTGGGGCGGTTAGTGGACTTTCGCAGTTAATCTATTTTGAGCAATCACAGTCTTGAGTATATAGTTGCTAACTAAGAAAAAACAGGTCCTACTCGTCGGACTATGTGTGCATGATGCAGAGCTAATCAATTTTGGTATTGAAACATGAAATTTATTTCATGTTTCAATGAACTTCATGTTAATAAAAAAATGTTTTCATCTTCTCCAATGTCTATACTTTTGAAGTTTCGTCACTAGCTGTAGTGACGTAGCTAGGGGTTGTGGCGCCCAGAGGAAAGAATACACAATACCAGTGGTGCGGGCGTGCTGAAATGTGCATATAATAAAAAAATGCGCGTGAAGCGTGCAAAAATTTTGTGTTCAAGGCATGGTGGGTAAAGGTTTCCACTTCCTTCCTATAACAAAGTATTATCTTGTCGAAAGGGTATCCAGGTCTGATGGGTGCCCCCTTAGCCCAGGTGCCCGGGGGCGCGGCCCCTCAGAGCCCATAGGAGTTACACCACTGCTATAGCTAAGACAGCAAGTGCTACATGTACATGTAGTACTGGATACAGCTCAGTCAAGAAGAAGCAACCAGCCAGTAAGGTTGCGAAACATCACTACTAATTATGAGTACCTTGATTTGCTAAGAGAACTCTAGTAATAATGCACAAGCTGTTTTTTACCAAATTTTACAAAAATGTCACCGATCCTACGAACACAATTCATCAGTTCTGTGCACTTGCGCGAGCAGCCTAGCCAATAATTTGCTCACCGATAGCTTCACATTCTAGGCTAGAGACCTTTGCATTCAAAATCTAGTCGGATTCTCTGAAGCATGACACCGTGTAAAGCAATGGAAGTTCAGAAGTAAACACAGCCGATCACGACTGGACTCGCGTGCCAGTCTTGTGTACGCCGTTTGTACACAGAGACTGGCTTATGTCATTTTGTGTGTCAATGGGATTTACACACTTAATGTTTTGCGCAGCTCAAACGTTTCAACAATTTTTTTTTGCAATTCAGTCAATTTATATGAAATTGGTACTCACATATTGTAACAGGACCGAGCTTGCCCCTAATACTTTTGTAAACGACTGATGGAGAAGACTAGCCTTCTAAACATACAAGTGGTAGCGTAGTATCAAAGACTAGAATTCTCCCCAAGACATGTTGAATCAGTGATGCATGAAAGGAGAAGTAACAGGTAAAAATGAGACTTGACAATTCTGTTTTATATTTGCTTCTTTTGTTATATCTTGTATTGTTATTTTGCTTTCATATTTGTCTTATCACCTCACAATTCATAAATACAAGTAAACACTGGTAAATACACAATCTCTGTTGTTGATCATGACGATATTTCCTTATTTATCTCTTTTAAATCCAAATAAATTACCAATAAATGCTGCCGAAAAGTATATAGGCCTTACTCTCTGCTTGAATAATCAAGAAGCATAAAAATACAATTTAATCAACAGAATCTCTCATCACATGACATAGTCATAGGCTAGGCCAAGGCCTAGTAGGCCTACTACAGAGTATCCATGCCTGTACACCAAATACGAGCTTGCCATGCAACAATGAATGCACATAAATACAGTGCATAATTTTCCATTGGACAAGTCACTTGCACAAATTAGGCATAGGCGCTAGGCCAAATCACCGGAGTGCATAACACCCTGGTGTCGCCACTATTGTGGTAGCCAAGCTGCCCCTAGCTCAATCTGAGCTCCAGAGTAGGGCGTCTTTGCTTTGGTTGGCAGTGCTTACCCTGTGGTTTCCCTTTCAGGGTTCGTGGGTGGACTAATTGTCCACCAAGCAATCTGATTAATTCGCGTGCACGGCCTTTATATACTCTCCTGAACGCGTTCATGGAACCTTTTGGCGGCTGCGTTCAAAGCGTAAGCTCCGTTACTTTTGATATCGCGCAGTCACTCCACGTCAGGCGCTCACTTTCAAAAAGATTTTGAACATGACGAAATTTAATAACTAGAACTGCTAGTGTTTTTAAATCAGGAATCAAACTGATGACCCCTTTTGACCATGTAAAACGTGAAAATACTCAAAATTATCTTAAAATTCTACATCCTTAAACAATTACATCTTAAATAATCCAAAGTTTGATCAACAAAAGTCGTTTTAAGGAAATTTACAATTTTAGGAAAAACTTGTTTTCGTTCAGACGATTGCTGGCGGGGAATTTCAAAATGACAAATCTAAAATTCTTTGCAACAACACATGAAAAACCTGAATTTTGTCCTCAATATTTACTCGTAGACGGTATGTAATACCTTATTTTGTTCCTGACAAAATTATTTACACACTATTATAAGATCTCTGTACAACTTCTAGCAGAATAGTGAAATTTTGAAACCAAATTTGCACGTACGACATGACAAATTTCTCTGCCGTATTTTCAACACACGGCAAAAACTGACGATCGACAGGTAAACAAATTCAAATATTTACAAAAATATACCTTGTGCAGAGCCATGCAATCATTTTTAAATGCATAATAACAATCACAAACTACCACGAACACGTGAGCATCGTGACTCTTCTCTAAATGTGAATTTGACAAAAGCTGAATTCGGCCATTGACAACACACGGGAGGTAAGCTTAAAAACAGGCCAAAAATCTGAAATCGCATTTTGGCTCTCCGTTTCAATATATATCTGATCTCCAAATCATCCTATTCAATGTATCCAAGTAAATTAAACTTGGAATTTCTGACACTTAAAAGATAATTTCCGAGCCATCGAACCCCTACATCTGACGAGCGTGTTCCGAGATGAAACAATGCAAGTCACGAAATCTCACAAGATGACCCACCTCTTTTACAGCCGGTTTCTGTCGTCAAGTCATGTTCGCGATACAGCCATGTTGCACTCTGGGGTCGAGACTAATCAAGTTCAAGTTCAAGTTCAGTACGGTTAAACCCCCCAGGTGGGGAAAATAAACCGGATTTCGGTGTGTGTGCTTTTTTTCTTTCACTATTTGTAAATTTCTTGTAGATGTGCTTTGAAAGCTATGGGGTCAGTTATTGCTATTGATGATTCTGGCAGTGAGTTCCATTCGGTGACAGCCCTTGGTAGAAAAGAGAATTTGTAGGTGTCCTTTGATGGTTGTGGTGGTATGAAGGCTTTGCTGTGATTATTCCTGGTGGAGCGTGTTACCGGGTGCAGTAGGGTTTGGACCGGGATGGCTAGGTGACCTTCGTAGGCTTTCTGGAACTGGCTGAGACGCGATATTTTCCGTCTGGTAGATAGAAGTGGCCACTCCAGATCCGTCATCATGTCGGTGACACTGCTCCGCCTGTCATAGATGTTTTTAACAAAGCGGGCAGCCCTGCGCTGAACAGCTTCAAGTTGGTATATTTGGTCCGCGATGTAAGGGTCCCAGACTGCAGCGCAGTACTCCATGGAAGGTCGCACCAATGATTTATAAGCCATGTTCTTGATATCTTCAGTGCATCCCCGTAGATTTCTTTTTATAAAACCCAGTGATCTGTTAGCTTTTGCAGCTACTTGACTAATGTGATTTTTCCATTTCATGTTGTTTGAGATATCTACACCAAGATATGTGTAGGGCTCTGGTTTTTTTAACATGTATCAAAAGTGTGAACTTAGAGGGTAAAAATGAAATTGACAGAAGACACTTAAAATCTGTCATTTCTCAAAGCAGATGACTTGAATTTTATGAAAATACAAAACTTGGAGCTTAATTCTATTCATTTGGTCTGTAAACTTTGTAGACCCTTTGGCCAAATGAGATTTGTTCATAAAAAAGCAACTTGTTGCCAAAGCCAGATATTGCTTACTCTAATGCTCATTAGTTACCAAATTAGTTGTCATAGGAAAATAATGAGTCCAAGTTACTATTGACCAAATATGGCCATTCTGCGATCACTTTTAGGTAACTTTTCAGGCATATGAAACTGAAAAATGGGCAAAATAGCAGGTTTGGTGGTCAAAAATATGCTCTAAATGTAATTAATTTCATCCACATATATTGCTAATCCATATGTGAACAAGGTAATGATAACCAAGTACTGACATATCAAAACAAGTTTGATAATGCCTTTATAGTAAAAATGTAACTCTAGATACTCGTGGGTTTCGGATGTTACATTATTTTGTTAACATTCATTATTTGCAGGTATCTGGCCCTATTTCTAAGCACATTATTAGTTCAAAAATGTAAATGATAATCACTGTCAGATGATTAAACCTATCACTTGAAAATCTAATCATCATTAAATGATATTTTCATCTTACTGAAGAATTTTATTAATTTAGATGTATATTCATGTACTGATATGGCATTTATTCATACATTGTTACCCACATCCTTATTGTAAATGTGCACTGGACATCATAATAAACCAAATTAATTAGCTCCCTGAAGCATTAAGTTGATAATACAAAGGGCTACACATTTCTTACAATCATAATCAGGCTTTCTTTTACGTCTTCCCAACTTAAGAGTGTTTCGGATGTTACATTACGTTAACATGCAATTGCAATCTAATTGAACTTATTGAGGGAAACATTTGTGACATTTCATTATTTTAGCATAAATATCAATCACTTTGAATCAGAAAACCTGTTGAAATTATTCAAATGATTCAAAATATGTACAAATCGTGTATAATTAAAGGCAGTGATTCGGATGTTACATGATGTTAACATTTTTACAAAGTTTGATGGTTGGAAGTTGAATTAACAAACATGAGATCATTGCATATACAACAGGTATGTTGCCATGATGGACACTCAGAAATTTTTTAATGCAAGGCACAATCATTTATCATTTGCACACATATAAAATATGCAAAAACTGATCGTATTAAAACAGCTCATAAGTCTGTGTTAACAAATAATTCCCATGAAACTTGTTCTGTTGTTAGAGTATTTTTCTTAGTGGTTAATTTGTTTCCATTGATAATTTATTGTTTTATTGGACATAATGAAGCTGTATGAAGCATAGTAAGTATTTCTCCTGCTTCGTTTCTGGTATATGTGCATAGTGATTCCAATATAGGCCTAACACATGCACATACTTATATATTTTATGTTAAAATGATCGCTTTTTTATGAAAATGCAGCTTTTTTCAATTTTGAAATAAATGATTATGACAAAATTGCTACTTAATTATTTTCAATAAGTTTTACATATCATCTAATGCTAAAATATTATAAAGTTTATTGAAATTACAACTTCATTTTGGACTTGTTAAAACAAAAAATGGGTAACATCCGAAACACATTTTAAATCAAAGTATTTTGCTAGTGTAATGGAGAAATATTCAGTGTAAGTTGCTTTTCAAATTTAAAATAAATTTCTTAGGACATGTGTATAATGTCAGTAATGAAATTAATTTGAAAGGAGTGAACCAAATTAATTATGTTGCTTTTTATCTTATGTGTTGTGCATAGAGACAATAGATATTGTAGAGCCAACAACTTGTAATTTTTTCCACTAGCAAGGTTTACAAAGGTGAAATGGAGTCAGCAATATTAGGAAAATGAGGATGTACACCATACTTACTAGAAATTCACATTCATTTAAGTGTATATTCTAAAATCTTCTTACAATGCCCTGTTATTGGCCTCACTTTCCGTTAACATTTTGCCTTGTAACATCCGAAACAAACTTGACATGTTAACGGTTTGTACACTCAAAGAACAAACCTGGGTATGGTAAAAAATATTCTACTACGGCCTTCCCATGATTTCCAATCCATTTGACCTTTTTATTTCCCCTCTAATTAAATTTCTTCAACAAAATGTCACTCTTTCTGTCTCGGATGTTACATTTGATTCGGATGTTACCATTGTTAACGGAAATGTTGTGTGGCCAACATTTTACATAAAGTCAAGAGGAAGTGAAATCATTTTTCATTTAGATACTTGTTGTCATGTCTACTTCAACTTAATAATGAAAATTCAAAGCTAGTATTGTTCTTCACATAATTATAAGACAATATGTATTCTTTCGGATGTTACAAAACTGTTAACGGAAAATGAGACCCATTTAAGTAATGCTTCACCATAATTTGAAAACATTCAACCGATACAAAATTTGCACTTGCAATTATTTATATTGCCCTGAGGCAAACATTTAAAGTATTTGTGTATGTTTTACATGATAAAACAACCACTTACACCATGTTAAAAATAGAGCAAGATTGTTAACGGAAAATGTAACGTCCAAACATAATTTTCAAGTGCTCAAAATTTTTTCATGTTAGAAATTATTTAGGTAAATCTTGGATTTCTTGGATCTTGTACTAACATGTGTTCATAAAATATTGAACAGAATACTCAGAGCTGATCTGGTTTTATTTTGTAAACAAAACAAATTAGTCACTTTTGTTAGGTTGACAAATTTCCGTTAACAATTGGACATTTGGTCTTGTCACAAGTAAAGAAAGAAAACTGGGACAAATTTTGTTAAGCTATGGGAGATTAGCCTAGGTCTACACTACATAAAAATATAAAAAGTTATCCGGAAATAGGTCATGTGTTTCTGCTGGGGTCTCCCAAAGTGTCATTTAGCCTTTTGATACATGTTAAAAAAACCAGAGCCGTACACCAAGATAATCAGTTACGTCGTTAACAACGAGTAAACAAAATGGCTGGGAAAACGGAGAAAATTGTTTCCTTAAAAAGTGTTTCATCGTGACGATCAGAAACCTCAAAAAACTTTTTTTGACCACGCTGGATATGCTAAAGAATAAAAGATATGTACATTGTAGGATATAAATTGGATGGTAAATAAGCCAAATATTGCAAGAAATCTACTCTGCAAAAAAATGACCGTCCATGCGAATGTAATATTGAAAACGTAAAATCCACACTAGATCTAGTTCCAGTAACTGTAAACTCGTCGTACCTAGTCTAGATCAGTAGATGTCATTATTTATGTTTATGATAAAGACTGAAGTCTTGCTGGCAGGACTACACTAGATCAGGACCATGCGACAGGCGATTGCAATTTGCATCAAAAATGTTGCTAAAATTACACTTCAGCGAAATTTTAGACTGTCCAAAATAGACAAATCTTGCTCAAAAGATACAGTTGACTCATCGATCACATGAAATCATGCACATGATGATTGAATTGAATGATGATTTCAATGATTGGTTTTTAAATTTTTTAACCTTACCTGTAAAACGTTCAACAGCAAGTTCTACAGCTATTTGATCTGTGTAGATATTCGCCAAGCTATCAGTTATCTCGCGAATTTCTTCTGCTTCAATAAATTCTTCTAAAATATGGCCTTTCTTAACAACATTCGTCTTATTTTCGATGACTTCAGTCACCGTGTCAGTGTCCATCTCTGTTCCCTTGGACGCGGCCATTTTGAAAAGTCAATATTTACTATTGAGGTCAAACATTTAGTTTTAATTAAAGTATTGTTTTTCACAATAAAAAATGCCAAAATATATATTCAATAATATAAAATAATTATGAAAAATATTAAATCATATTAAATAGTCGTTCATACTGTTGTGTTATAATTAAAAAGTGTCAAAAAATAAAATTACTTGAATACAACTGTGGAACGAGTCAAACATGGCAGCGCCCATGAACAGTAAACATTGGATTATTTTTGCTGGAGATTTTGACGTGGCCAGATTGCAGCAGTGCACGCACGTAAATGTAATTTCAGAAAGTGATGTGTGTTTCCCTGGGGAGTGTTTATTTAAAGTTCACTTCAAACACCTGGCTGAGGCTGGGCAGGCTAGCTTTAGTACATAAATAATTTATAGTAAATGTATGATGTATTTTGTAAGCTTATCTTGTTATGTACTTTTGTAGGAATGCCAGGTGAAGTTGAATTTAAATTTGCCATCAAACTGCATCATTTTATATATCAAATTAAAGCCCTTGAGTAAAGAAAGCCAAAACTGAAAACCTTTTTGTCATAGCACTTTCTGTGGCAAAGTAACATCTTTTCAAAGATCGACTTTTATCAAAAAGATTCTGCTAGCAAAATTCCAAAAAAAACAGCATTAAGGGGGTGTTTCTAGATCTTAGTCTCATGATGATAGCAGCTTTTTTTAATGGAACTGCTATCAAAATCCGTCTAAAATTCCATGTGTGAGTGTCTCATCACCATAAAAAATCATATATTTGGGTCAAGTGAAGTATAGAAAACATATTTATGTAGTTTGTAGGTTTCCTTGACCGACCTGTTCTTGAAAAAAATTGAAATTTCTATGTAAATATGTAGGCCTATTGTGTTTGGTCCCTGGTCTAGGCGAATTTCGCTGACTAGCAAATGTGTTAACTAAGGTTTGCCTGGCATACCTATATCTTGGTTCGATAATCCTTAAGAGCTGATCTCAAGACAGGGATAAAAAGAATTTATCGCGTCTGATGTCACTGTCAATTACGATCTTGGATTGGTTTACACACAGGTTAATAGCGCGTAAAAGGAAGACCGATCTATCTGGTGCTGATTGGAGAAAAGGAATAGCAGCAAATGGCGAAAAAATTACGTACTTTTAAAAGGCAAAAAGCAGCTTTTCTAGGCATTGTTGACATGGTGCCTTCACCAAAGAATGTTTCCTACTATCAAGACCTAACTTTTGAGATGGTTTGCATGTTAGGTGCAAAATTGACAATAAGGCGCCCGGTTGTCCCGGTTGTACCGTCGCGTTCAGTAAGTCATCATCACGACACTTGTAAACAAACCGTGCTCGAATTTGATTGACAGATGACGTCAGACGCGATAAATTCTTTTTATCTCTGTCTTTAATTATTACTAGGATGAAAATGTGCATCAGACGTATGTCGACAGCCAGTGGACGTACAAAAATAACATAGGGTGCGAAGCATATCCAAATAATCCAACGAAAAACAAAATGGTGCGCTTATATACAAGGTGCTTATTAAATTTAAAATTTAATTTAACTTTAAAATTGAAGTGGAGATCGACACATGCCTATACCTAAAAGCGGGCAGTCTTATTTCTATAGATCTGCTGCGCATTCAACCTGCATTGTATTGCACCGTAATTTCATTTGTGTCCATGCTAATTATGTTTAGGGGCTGTGCAATAATTATCTGTACCCCCGGGTGGTGAATTTTCAAAATGGTCTGCCAAAATCGCTGTTCTCCTTTGGCCGTGCCAAATAATCTTTGTCCCTTTTGACTTGCCAAAAACCTTTTCCCCCCTTTTGACATGCCAAAAATTCTTTGCCCACCCTCCATGCAAGATTTTGGCCATGAGGAACCCAAATTTGAAACCTTAATGCACAAATCAATTGTAGTCCCTGCCCCCAGGGGCCGGGATAGCGTGGACCTACCCGGGATGTAATTTTGGAAACTGTTACAAACATGTTACAGTCCTGCTTAGTCCCATGAGGGCGGGCACTATTTCGTGTACATCCTAGGGTACATCCTCGGCCAAGTCCCCCCCCTAGCCCCGGGAACCGTGTCCAAAGTCCCCGCATACTCCCCAGCCCTAAGGAGCCGGGACAGGCTCTGAATCTTGTGAATGCTTCGAGCAAGAACATCAACTTGCCGATGGCCATAGTTCTTTGCACTGCATATTGCGTCTATCGCTGATGATGAAAATATTTTTAACACTACTTGTCTGTATAGAAATGATAGAGCCAGCGCTTAAATGACAGATAAATGTGGGTTTCCCCATCAATAGAGCTAAAAAGTTCGGACTAAATACCTTCAGAAGACATAGAATTAATATGTAGCAGTAAGACTAAGATGATTAATAAAAAAATACACATAAAATACAAATATAATTATTTAATAGGCCTACAAGATGGTCAGTTTCCGACATATTTTTTCCTGACTTTCGGATCGTGCATGCACATTAATATTTTTCATTATAACATGCATTAGGGCCTATAGCTCTATTTGTGCAAAAGATTAGGTCTATAAGATCGGTTTCCGACATTGTTTTCGGATCGTGTATGCACATTAATATTTTTCATTAATGATTTTTTTTAAACTTTGCATGGAATGCGGGACTGGGGGCACAGTGCAGGTCTGTATTTCGCCAAATGTGAGCAGTAAAAATCTCTGAATAGCCTTTAATATTTTTAATGCATATCAAACTTTTTGAAAAACGTACAAAAATCCATTATCCGTACTCCATTTCCGTACGAAATACAGAAAAATCATAGGCCTACTATGGCAACCCGCGCTGTGTTGTCTGCCACAGTCTGAAAATCAAAACCACGTGCATCGGTGCTCGATAGGAAATTAACCAAATGGTGATCGCCTGTATTTCACAAGCTCAAAACAAAATTATCGAGAAATGTGTATTCCCCGGGTAAATTGCTAGAACAGGCTAGTGTTTCCCCCGCATACGACCCGGCACAGTTGTGAGTACTCTTCTATTACGTTCTGGGTACACTCCCGGGGTAGATCCCGGCCTGTTTGAGAGGCATTACATCCCCGTACATGCCCCCGCTACATCCCCGCACTGCGGGGACACATTGAGCTGTTACATCCATGGCCAAGTCCCCGGGTAAGTCCCCGCTATCCCCGGCCCCCGGGGGGCCAGGACTACAATTGATTTGTGCATAAATTGTCTTATCATATAATGCGAGCGCAGCGAGCAGGAAATTTTACATATTTAATGTGTTCTTAACATTTTCCTAAACCTTTTTAGGGCGTAATATAGAAATGGTGCCAAAAATAAAGGTAAGATAGTCAATGTAAACCTGTATTTTCTCTAGAGTATCTCGAGCTAGTGCTAGTGCGAACATGATACACCTTTGACAAGCGCCTACTACCGTGATATTGCAAAATTGGAGCTAACTAGTCGGTATAATCATGAGCTGGGCATGAATTAGATCAATTTGAAAGTCGTTGAATCAGGACGATGACTACGGGGGTGGGGGTGGTGTGGGGCAAGGGCATACCCCCAAAATATTTGGGGAGGGGCAAGGGGCGCATTTGCCACAAAATATTTTCTTGCCTCCCCCAGTTTTGAGGCAAAAAAAAAACAAATTACCGGTACGTAAATTTCCGCTTTTTGTCAAATTTGTCCCCCCCATGCCTAGACTATGCCATATAGTATATTTTTGAGAAATATAAAAATATGTTATTAATCCTGATAAATCAATGTTTCCAGCTTTACTTATTATAATGTAATAAATAGTCTCAATATCATGTACGGTACTACAAATCTAGACATTGTGATTTGTGTCCTGCCTTGCTTTAAACAACCGTTTTATATTCCGTGAAAGAGGGCTCCCTTCATGCATGTTTATTTTGGGGTGAATTGCTCATGTTAGTGACCGCTGTCCCCGAGAAAAAATATACTTGGGTATCAAGCAAACAGATTGTGTACAGTGACTGAAAGGATCAGGAAAATCGTGCAATTGTGCACACAATCAAAGTTTTATATACTGGTATCCCGGGGAGGGGGGTCACTCTCACACAAAAGTGCCTCCCACCCGCGTCCGCATACCTCTGAAATGCACCCTTAATGGTGAATTTTCACATAACCAAATTGCACCCCTTAATGGCGAAACACATGCAAAATCCTACCCTAAATGGCGTAGCACATGCAAAAACCATACCCTAAATGGCGTCAACTTGGAAATATCTATATTGATACCCTAAGTGGCGTAAACAGAGAAATGAGCTAATTTGATACCCAAGGTGTCTTTTTGATGTTGCAGACATATAGATACTGAAGAAAACATGCACAAAAGTAACAAGAATCAATTAAAAAGTGGTGATTTTTATCAAATTAGTGCAAACTCACTCAAACAATAATATTACTAACCCTAAATGTCTAAGGATTTGGCTGAAAAAGGACCCCTAAATGGTGATGCCTTCTGAAAAAGTACCCCTTTTTCAAAAAGACGTCGATGCCGCTGTGTGGTGAAAAACATACCCGTTTAGACGTTTTTCTTGGACACGGGTGCGTAGCAAGTCAAGTAGTGAGTGACCCCCCGGGACTAGTATGTGTATTATGTATAGCATGAGTAGAGTATGCACAGTGGCAAGTGGGCTATGGAGAAATCTAACTGTCCTCCTGTCCAACTTTAAAAAAAAAATATTTTGCTTTCTTTCAGATAAGCCATGAACGAACAACAGCACAACATTTGGAAAGTCTTCTTTCCTCAAAACTCACTTAGATCACCAAGTGGCATATGCCTTGGATGGGTGTGTCCAAGGAGACAATTGGTATGTATTATAGGCATAGCACATGCTACCAGCAGAGAAATCTCACACCACCTGTCTCGCTTGAAGGATTCAGATGAGACCAAGTTAGAAATAGTTGGTGTTTGGGTGAATGAGGCGCCTGATTTGGATTCGCATGACTCTGATGCAAAGCGAACGATTAGAGAGCAGTGCTCCGTTAGTTGCAGGAATAATGAATTGATCTTACATCAGCAACAATATGATGGCATACCCATCTGCAAGCTAAGTATGAAAGAAAACGCCACAAAATCATCCGTACAAACACTTTTCATCCTCTATGATGAAAAACAAGTACTTGGGTCTAAACTGAACCAATGGGGCATGCATTTATCATCTACCAACAAGCTGCCAACTCATAATACTGAAATAAGTGCCACTACACAAGAAAGAACAGATATAGAAGAAGTTTTTCATTTAGTTCAAAGATCAGTGCCAGAATTGAGACGGCTGAAGTCGAAATTAAAGAGAAGTATGTCGGGTGATATTTTGTCGGATGGTGGATGGCATTGGACGAAGGCTTTCAGAAGTGTGCTATGGCAACTTTGTTGTTTTCAGCTGAGCGTGCTGTTTGCTGTTTTACATTTACTTTTTGATCACAGGTAAGACAGTCTTACTGATATTAAATGTTTGTTTGTTTGTTTGTTAAATTTAAATGGTTGCTCCATGCAGAGATACACTTGTGTCTTGATGTGACACTTATTAGCTGAAAGTACTGTAGAAATGTTACATAAATTAAATAATATGGTGTGCCAAAATGGGCTATTCTAGTAGAAATCTATACACCCCCTATGGAAGACACACCCTAATTAATCTCCCACACAGGGGTGCAGTTTTCAAATGCAGTCACCCATTTCATTTTCAGTTAACCCTTTTTGAAATTCACACTCCCTGTGTGGAAGATTAAGGTGTTGTCTCAGTGTCTTCCATAAATATATAAAGAAATAAATTTTGGATTTATATGACACCTTTTTCAAGATCTCGGAGGATTCAAAGTGCTGTAATTTTGCTGCCATGGTGAATCATTAGAATCAGATCACATCAACCAGGACAGTTGCAGCCAAACCCAGCGCAAACCTATCCGTACTTAGATTGTAACATCCACCAATTATCTGTGCAGCTCCCCAAATTCCATTGGATGAAGGAAGTTTTTGATAACCAAACAACTAATCACCAATTTTTTGACAGCAGGAAGAAACCGGAGATCCCAGAGATAACTAAGTGCATATGCAGTCCTTGGGCATGGCTGGGGCTTGAACCCGGGACCTCAGTGGTGCAAGGCGAGGGAACAACCGACGCGCCAACCCACTCTCCATAGGGGGTGTATGGATTTCAACTGGAAGAGCCCAACCGTGCAAATGCTCTTTGTATTGTATTGTATTGTATTGTACCAAATGAAGAATATTTTGAAGAAAAAAAAAACAGTTATATTTTTCAGTGCACCACAATTGTAACACACATGGCATCAGCATACTGCTTAAATGACTCTTTATGAGGCATAAAAGGACTCTAGTGTTGACCATAAATATCAAGTGTGTTGACTTTGTATTTAGACTGTTTCAGAATAGAGCGATGTGGTGGTTGGTTCGATTCCCTGCTACTGGTTGTCAGCTCATTGAGAGATGCAAATCTCTAAAGAGTCTGTTGAGGGATGATTGGAACATGGCATCCAAAGCAACGTCTGAAATGGAAGAGACTCAAATGACACATGAAAAGAAACACTGCACTAATGAAAGGTAAGGGTTTTTTTTTTAATAATTTTTTTGTTAATTTATAAAAACTATAAAAATATCTAGGAGCTGTTTTTTTTATCAACTTGACCAAAAAAATTAGAAGTTTTTTCAAAGTAAATTTAGGTAGACAAATCCAGTAAATAACTCACGTTCTTTAGCTTTCGCCATCTCGGATGATGGCTTTCTCAAAAGTGACTTGGTTCACTGCTTCTCCCATGGAAGCGGCTGTAGCCTCATTCCCAGAGTGTGATGGTGCAAGCAGTGAGTCATATCGTGATCTAGAGTGTATGAGCCTATGTCCCGGTTCATGGTGGCGGCCCCCTTTCTCCTGATCCATATGGCCTCCCTGACTTTTCTTTTGAACTGATTTGCTTCCTTGTCAAGTATTGTAGCTCCCTCCCAATCTATAACATGGTTGTCGGCAGCGACATGGTCCGTAATTGCTGATTTGTTGAATTCTGTGGTAGATTCTTTCCGTCTTGCGCGGGTGTACTTCTTGTTTTCCGCTTTCTCGATGATCTGCATCTTTCTGGTGCTCTTTCAACCGTGTGCCAAACGCTCTCCCTGTTTCACCTATGTATGATTTTTCACAACCCTTGCAGTCGATGTTATAGACCACCTCGCACATCTGGTTGGTTTCTCTCTTATCTTTAGGGTGCACTAATAAGCTCTTAATAGTGTTATGAGGTTTCATGGCTGTTGCGATTTTGTGCTTCCAAAAGATGCGCTTGAGCTTCTCTGCGAGGCCTGCATCGTACGGTAAAACTACCATACCCTTTGACGGGTTATCATCGGTGCTCTTCTTTGAACTGTTACTCTTGATCTTGCTTGTTGACATTTGCTGCTTAACACGGTCCATTGCCCACCTTGGATAGCCACAGTTTTGAAGTGCGGTTCTGATCTTCTTTTCTTCTTCCTTTTATCTTCCTCCTCTGTCACTATGCTATCCATTCTGTCAAACAGTGTACGAATGACCCCGAGTTTCTGATGCAGGGGATGTTGTGAGTCAAAGTTCAAATATTGATCCGTGTGGGTTTTCTTTCTGTATATAAGAAGCTTTATGCTGCCATCTTGTTTACGGACCACTAATGTGTCAAGGAACGGTATGCTACAATCCTTCTCCTCCTCATACGTGAATTTAATATTCCCCGTTTCGTCCACCTTGTTTAGATGTTCAGTTAGTTTCTCTGTGGTGTCCTTTTTGATGACCTCAAGCACGTCATCCACGTAACGGCGCCAGTATTTTGGTGCACAATCGAGTGGAGCCATGGCAATCGCTTGCTGTTCTAGCCATTCCATGTATAGGTTTGCCACAATCGCACTAACGGGACTACCCATAGCTGCTCCAAACTTCTGGCGGTAGATGTTACCTCTGAAGGAGAAGTATGTCGTCGTGAGAATAAATTCTAAAAGCTCCATGATGTCGGTAGCATTCAGTCGTGTGCGTTCGGGTAACGTTGTGTCTTTAGTAAGTCGGTCTCTTATGATCTCTAAAGTCTTGTCTATTGGTGTGTTTGTGAATAGTGAGACCACATCGTGAGAGTTAAAAATGTCTCCATCATCGATGAGTACACCTGTAAGCTCTTCAGCGAGTTGTTTTGAGTTGGTGACGTGATGTTCGGTTGTCCCTACTAACGGCGAGAGAATCTCTGCAAGTGCCTTTGATGTTTGGTACCCAATACTACCTATGTAATCCACAATTGGCCGGATCGGGTCACCTTGTTTATGTATTTTGGTGGTGCAATACAGTCTCGGTGTGTTTTCTGCAGTGGGGTACAGTAGCCTATATTGGCCCTCCTCAATCTTTTTCTCTGCCTTGAGCTTTTGTAACATACCAACCAACTTCCGCTTGTAAGTAGGTGTTGGGTCTTTCTTGAGTTTTTCATAAGTTTTTGTGTCACTTAGCATGGTTTCAACTTTGCTTTCATAGTTCTGGATTGTTTGCACTACCGTGCATTTGCCCTTGTCTGCCCCCATGATGAGCAAATCTTTCGATTTTTGGAGCTCCTTTATTGCCTTTCTCTCCTCTTTAGTGATGTTAGATGGAGGAATTTTAGCTGTTTTAAGTGATCCCGCCACTTCCATACGGAGGTTTTGTGCCTCTCCCGGTGGTAGCTTGGCACATGCCGACTCACAAGCGACAATAAATTCATCATGAGGAATTTTGTTGACAGATACAGCAAAACCTAACCCACGCTGAGTAAGCTTTCTTGGGGATCAGTAAGGTCTTTTTTCTGACAAGTTTTTCACCCACCTTTCACGCCATTTCTTCAGATTGGTTCCACTCAAGTCGAGCTCTGTGTTCTTTTTGTCTACAAACTTGGCTTGCTCTTTCTTTTTTAGCCTATCCAACTTAGCTATGTGTCTTTCTTTCGTCTTCTTTTCTTCATTTTGCCTTTTGTTTACGATATGATTTTCAATATGGCGGCGCACATCGGAATCATGCTCTGTGTTGTTGTTTTTTGTAGAAGTTTTTTGTTATAATATTGACCGAAAAAATTTGGGCAAAAAAAACTTTTGGGGGATTTCTCCAAAAATGAGCATTTTGGCCCAAATTTGATTCACAGATGAACTCATCAAGTCTTTGCCATTCTAAAAATGTATACTTTTATATTCTTTAGACCAACAATTTAGCAGTTATAAGGCCCAAAAGGTTCCATAATTCCAAGGTTAAGACCACTCTTCATGAAAAAGGGTGGTCCAATTTGATAATATGTCATGTTTGCCTAGTACGACGTACTCCAAATTATGCAGATGTATTGTGGTTATTTGGCTGTTCTATTTGAAACCCATACACCCCCTATAGAAGACATGACCTTAATCGCCCACACAGGGGGTGAATATTTCATACGGGGTTACCTGAATGGGTGACTCCGTTTAAAATCTACATCCCCTGTGTGGGAGATTAAGGTCATGTCTTCTATAGGGGGTGTAAGGATTTCAACTGGAATAGCCTATTGCATCCGGTTTGATTTTGGTAAGTAACACTGTGATAAATTATCATTTAGGCCAAAAAAAATTAATGTTTGGTTGCCCTCACAACCGACCGAAAAATTTGAAATCTTGTGTCGGTTTTTTTTTTCAATCACTTTTTTAAAATAAACCTTAAATTTGGACAGATCAAGAACATTTTATTTTTATTATTCATTCAATTTATTTATTAAATGCATATTTGATTAAGGGCTGGGGTATGAACGTTTGGACAGTATTTATTGTGGGACATTAGAGCACATCAGACATATCGAATTGTATTATGAATATGAAGAATGTCTTTCTGATATCAAATAATTTTGATTTTTTGAAATTCGCAATTTAATACACATTTTATGGCAAATCATTAAAATTGATATTTTTGATATTTAACAGTACTTGAAGTAAACTTTCTAAATCTGATGATTTGTTCTTAAAGTGTATGTAGGTGGAATGAAAAAGCCGACGATCAATTGAAAATTTTGACCTTTACAGTATTGAAGATATGGATTTTTTTCCCCAAAACACCAAAAAAAAAATTAGGTCTTTTTGGGAAAAAATCCATATCTTCAATATGAAAGGTCAAAATTTTCAATTGACCGTCGGCTTTTCCTCCCTGCTACATACACTTTAAGAATATATCATTAGATTTATATAATTTACTTCGAGGACTGTTATATATCAAAAATTTGAAAAATATCAAATTTTTATAATTTGTCATAAAATTTGTATTATATTGTGATTTTCAAAAATGAAAATTATTTGATATCATAAAGACATGCTTCAGATTCAGAATGCAATTCGATAGGTCTGAGGTGCTCTCATGTCCCACAAAAAATACTGTCGAAACGCAATAAACGCCATCATTTTAGATCCCTTAAATCAAGAACTATTTCTATGTGAATTCATTCCAAAAATGCACAATTTTTAGCTCAATTGCCAGCAATTGTAGCTATAGCCATGGTCCCAATTTCTCTATGTTTTTTTCTTTCTCTTAATACATCGTTTGAGCAATGGAGCTGGTAATTTGAGGGAGCGATCTTTGCATGATCGTTCATGATTGTTACTTAATTAGCTAGGAAAATTCGGACGGAAAGTGTGATTTTTGGAGCATTTTGTTACGAAAATTTTTACAAAATTTCAGAGAATAGTCTCCTTTGCAGACTGTTTGTCGTGCTGATCATATTACAAACACTGTTCAAACTCCTTGATCTGGCCACTTTGTAGAAGAGATGTTGAATTTTATTGCTTCAGTGCGGCTTCAATGTTTGCTTTTCAGTGTTGCTTTGCCATACATTGTGCTGTCTATAGGCCCTTACTTAGCTGTGCACCAGCCATGAGCAAGCAATGTCTCAAATCCTCCCAATTATATTCAGAACCATTGGCATTGGCAACACTTAGTTTATATCATTGGTAATGAGGTCTGACCTCAAATCATGATTAGCTGAAAAGATAACAGCCCTTATGTAAACAAATGCTTTGCCCAGCCCATTTAAGGCTATATTGTGGGACGTTCAAAGTTTTAGATAATTTAACTTTTCAATACAAATTATATGTTCAGCTGCTTCAGTCTTTTCCTATAGAAAGATATAAATCTATACCAAGGTGAAAAATATAAAGGGTACTCCTATTACATGTAAATTTATTTATGCTTAAATGCTCTACATGTCTCTTTCTATAGGAAAAGACAAAAAACAGCAGCTGAAAACATTTGTATTGAGACTTTGAAAATTATTTAGGCCTACTTTTAAAAACTTTTGGTGAGAAAATCTTTAAAAAATAGGAATTCCGATTCGGTAGTAGACAAAATAGGAAAGTTAGCATCTCCACGCTTTCCATCGTATAACCTTAAATGTGGCAGTATTATAATACGTTATAGCTAGGCCCCTCTACCAGGATGTAATTGGCTAAGTAATCACTTGCAATTGGTATTTTATAGCCACCGTATAGCCTTAAAATTGTTGGGAACTTGGACTTTTCATGCACACTCAGAGGTGATTAAAAATGAAAAAATAGGCCTATTTAAATTAAAGTGAAATGATGCAGTTCATGTGTACGAAGGTGGCTCAGTTTTCAAGTTATGAGCCTTCAAAGTTGACGCTTTTACTTTAACCTTTTCATGCATTTCAACTGCTATACATACATAGCCAATATCTTCTAATTGACATTGGCACTCAACTGTTAATTTCAGTTTTGGAAAAGATGAACAAAACCATGTGAGAAAAAACATGTGATCCTTCAGGTGGGGGTGGTTGGCTTCCCACAACGGCGGAGCTCTTGCGATTTTTTTATTTTGCAATTTAAAAACATTTAATCCTAGCACCATAGTGCTGTGATCAAACCAAATAAGTTGTTTCTCAGGAATATTAATTTTGAGATATAGCCTGTGAGCGCTTTCAACTTTCTTTGTATTTAATTGTTTTGAGCAACCCTAAAATGCCTATATCTTGTGAACCGTATATTTTCAAAATGCTGATTTTGTATGGAAAATACTGATTTTAAGGTTTGAGATACTGAAATGTGTTTTTCAAAGTTGGTAGCCCTGTATACACAGCTATACATGGCAATACATAGCTATACATGGTTACATACATGTGGCTATACATAGCTATAGGGCGCACACCACTAAATAATCGCCCCATTGAAATATGTGTAAAAACACCGGTTTTCTTTGCTCATTTTGAGGCCTTTTGGGCTCGTTTAAAATATTTTATGATAACCAGTCGATTGCAAATCGATGAAAGTTTAACATATGTTTCAATGTATGGGGGTCCTTCCACCTCGTTTTCCCGCTCCGAGGCCGCGAACAGCGCCCTCACTGTTTTTGACATGCTCTCAAGACTGCAAACCGGTTTCTGTCATTTTCTAATTCGCGGACCTTTTTTCTCCATAATTATCAAATTTATGCATAGGCTTTACACTTTTATTTAAGCTATATAATTCGCTACTCTTTCTGATTAATTAGCCTAAAGACCAGCCCAAAATACCTCAAAAAGTTTCTGTATTTTACCGGAACTCATTAGGGTTACACATGGTGCATTAATTTAGTTGTGTGCCCCCTATACATAGCCATACATAGCTATTCATGGCTATACATAGCTATTCATGGCTATACATAGCTATGCATGGCTATACATAGCTATGCATGGCTATACATAGCAATACATGGCACTATATATAATAATACATGGCTATACATAGTGATATGTGGCTATCATAGCTATACTTGTCTATACATTGCTATGCATTGCTATACATAACTGTGCATGGCTATATGGTCATACATGGCTGTACATACATAGCTGTTGAAGTTATGAGCCTTGAGATTTACTCCAACCTTCTTTCAAAAATCTTCCACTTGGAAAGATCCTTAAATGAAGCTGTCTAAAGGCAGAGCTCAGCATTTTCTTTGAGGAAAGCTTTATTTTAGATAGCTCTATCTCATGATGCAGATCATATGTATGCAGGTGGCTCAGTTATCATGTTATGAACCTTCAAAGTTGATGCCTTTACTTCCAACCTTTTCATGTTTTTCTTTAAAAATTCCTCCATATGGACTTAGTTTCTACTGACAGTTCTTAAAAATGGGGCTGTCAGACAGCAGCGCTCTGTCCACTTTTTTCAGAAAAGCGGTATTTTAAAAAGGTTCATCTCATGATGCAGTTCATATGTACGTTGGTCAGTTTTCAAGGTCATGAGCCTGGCTTTAATGTTGACATTTTCCTTCAACCTTCTTTGATAAATCCTCCATTTCTCACTTACAATTCCTTAAATGGGGCTTTAAGATGGTAGAGCTTTCCCTCCCGACAGTTCCTTATGGCTGTCAGATGGTGGAGCTCTGTCCAATTCTCTTCAAGAAAGCTGTTTTTCAAATAACTCTACCTCATACTTCCAATTTCAATTTGCGCAGTCCATAATAGTAATGCTGAATATGGTAACCGACAATAAGTTGTGATATTATGCACCTATAATACCATGATACCAATAACATAATTCTATATTAATTCCAATGACATGCCTATATCCAGAAACAATTGAGCTACAGCACCATTGGTGCTCTTGTTTGATCCTAAAATGATCAAGCATTTGGCAATACTAGCTTTTTCAAAATGGAGGAAGAGCCTTATATGGAGACTAAGAATTATACTGCGGTTAATCATTATATACTGTAAACGTTCGCCTAATGGCGCACCTGGGCTCCTTTGCCTTGGGGTAAATTTCATGTGCAAATAGAGAGCTCCCTCCTCTGAAATCCCAACAAGAATTAAGGTTCTGTGCCCTTATTTACTGATGGAAATTTTACGGGAGGGCACTTTTAGGTTGTGCCTAAAATTCAACTTATGTCAAGGGAGCCCATAGCGCCATTAGGCGAATATTTACGGTATTGTTTTAGTTTTTTTTGGGGGGGGGCTGTTACTGGATTAAAGGAGTGTTTCGTGATCCTAGCATCCTCTTTTTATGACATTTTTTAGTACATATCCACGAAAAAAGCCTATTCCCAAAATTTCAGTTGATTCCGATTTTGCGTTTGCGAGTTATGCATGATTATGTGTTTTACACTGCTCCATAGACAATACGTTGTAATTTCGTTCTGGTGCACCAGAACGAAATTCAAATTTCACGATATCTTTGCAAAACGAATTAATCTGCAAGAAATATTTTGGACATAAACATTATGTAGCCAGAGGTTTCCAGTGATATAAAAATCTCAACTTTTTTTGAGAAAAGTGGGGGATGAGGCTGTGGATCACGAAATGCCCCTTTAAGCAGTTGTCTGGACGTTTTGGGATTGCCACAGTGTAGGGGCCTGTAGTAGGGCTAGTTAGGGTTTATAGGATTGAGAGATAAGGTCTAGGTTTGGTGGTAGCTACCATTACTCTTAAGTGCTCCATTTACGTTGTTTGGTTACAAGTAAATTTGACAATGAGTGTTTTGTAATATTAGAATTAGAGATGGAGAATTGGGACTTGGCCGCCATTTTGATACAGGCATGGAGCAAAAATTGGGGGTATTTGGTTTTCCTCGGAATATGCTTGTGGCATTCGTTGTCATGCAAGCGCGACATGGATGGATGATGGGCACATTTGTGAGACGCACTTGATGCGACCTGCACGCGAGTACTAAGGCAGTGACTCAAGCCCGGCTATTCGGGTACCCGCCCGCTCTTTCCCTACCCGGATACAAATTCCATTTACGGATTACCCGAATTTTTTTCAAATTTTTTTCGGTTTTGCAGGGTCTCTGGACCTAGACCTAAATGCTAGGATCATGGTTGACCTAAAAAAAAAAAAAATTGAATTTTGCACATTGTTTTGTAATTTTAATATGAAAATTGATACATATTTTTCATGTCATACTCTATTAATGATATCAAAATGCATTCAAATTCAATGCATTTTGATATCATTTATAGAGTATGACATGAAAACTATGTATCAATTTTCATATTAAAATTACAAAACAATGTGCAAAATTCAATTTTTTTTTAAATATTTTTTAGGTCAACCATGATCCTAGCATTTAGGTCTAGGTCCAGAGACACTACAAACCGCTCAAAACTTTTTTTGTTGTTGCAATTTGGTACCGGTTACCCGCCTGAAATTTACCTCGGGTACCCGAATACGTCATTACCCGATAGGTCACAGCCTTAGCGAGTACCAAGACAACACTTCAGATGAGATGCAGAATTGTTTTTGTTCGACTCTGGGCACCTTTGGCAAGGACACAAATACCCCCAATTTTCTCCTCATAGGTTGGCGTGATTGTATGTGGTGGTATAGGGAGTCCCAGTTCTCTTTTTCTAATTCTGTTGATATTTCATTCCTTGCAGGAGAGGCAACATTTTATTGTGCATAGCTGTAGATGTTATTTTAGGTGTCTTACTAATGGTATGGCTACAACATAACCACCTTCCTGTCACTATGGCTGACTGGATCATGACATGGGCTAATGTAAGTTGTAGGACTTAGATTTTGATTTTGCGCACTGCCGTAAACGTTCACCTAATGGCGATATGGGCTCCCTTGACATAACTGGAATTTTAGACACAAACTAAAAGTACCCTCCCACCAGTAAATAAGGGCACGCACCCTTAATTCTTGTTGAAATATTAGAGGAGGAGGCTCTCTTTTTGTACATGAAAATTGGCCCCAAGGCAATGGAGCCCAGGGGTGCCGTTAGGCGAACGTTTATGGTAGTTTGCATGCAGATGAAGAGCCACCTTAACATATTTTTCTTGTCAGTCCTTATATTGCACCATAAGCATTCCAACAACCACCATTGAATGAGTGTATAGTATATAATCCTAATTCAAACCCTAAACTCTAACCCTAAACCCAAACCTTGGAATTTGAACTTTTAAACTATGGACCACTCTGTAAAGGGGCCGTCCTTGGTTTCGGAAGTCTGCAAACGACCACAATTGCAGGTATGCATTTGAGAGATACATTCTCTATCATGCATTATATATGTATAAAGGGGGCTGTCTGCAGTTGCTAGGTAAAATTGCATCTCCACATACACACAAAAAGTAGCAAAAAACATCCTCAATATGTCGATTGAATGTGGATTCATACGTCCGTGTTTGCATAGTCTTAAACTATTTCCATGTTTGGAGGCTAACACATTTAGGGGTGTGGGGGTGTGTTTGATGATTTCTCCCACATGCTTAGATGGATTTCAATGGGACTTGGACACAATGGCCCTTGGGTACATTGACATGTGTGGTGTCAAGAAATATGTTAAATACAAGGTTTTGAATTAAATCCAATACTGGAACTTACATTTTTTGCAACTTGCTATGTTTGCGTCTGAAACCATCAGACTTCATCAGGCAACTGACCCGCTGGGCTGGTCATGTGACACTTTGAGATGGCTAGGGATTGTCTTGATGGCCCGGTCCCATGCGTGAGATAAGTTGTGTCTCAGTCCCCCTTTCTTGTTAAGTGACGGCTGCTCTACTCTCTCCCAGATGGCTTCCTTGATGCCTCTCCTATGCCACTGTTCCTCCTTATCGAGAATCACTGCGTCCTCGGTGTCAATATTATGACCAGTGTCTTTAAGGTGAAGATACACGGCAGAGTTCTGGGCCTCGTTTGTACTGGGCCTCCTATGTTGATTGAGTCTAGCTTTCAAGGCTTGTTTTGTTTCGCCAACATAGGCAGCAGAACAATCAGCGTCACCGCACACTAATCCATACACTAAGTTTGAGCGTTTTTCTTTTGATTGTTTGTCCTTTACTTGAACGAGCTTGCCACGTAGGGTGTTATTTGGCTTAAATGACGAGGAAATCCCAAAACCTTTGAGGTGTTTCTTAGCCGTCTCAAAGTGTCACATGACCAGCCCAGCGGGTCAGTTGCCTGATGAAGTCTGATGGTTTCAGACGCAAGGTAGCAAGTTGCAAAAAATGTAAGTTCCAGTATTTGATTTAATTCAAAACCTTGTGATTTTAACGACTGGATGACTTAGAATATTCACTAAATATGTTAATTCTTCACAAGCTTTGCTTTTTCTGATCTCGTAATTTAAGTGGAGACACATTTTACACAGCGTTTAATTTTCTCCCTACTTATTAATATTATACAAACATTTACTCCACCCTGGTATTGAATGCAGAGTTGCAGACGATACATTTTTGTTTAAATTTTTTTTTTAATTCAAAAATTCCAGAATTGAACATTTTCATGATCATATTTGGAATCATCATGAAAAATGCATTAAAATGAGTACAAACAAGCTTAGATTGGTTCAGACGTTCTTGAGATAGCTATTAATATTTTGTGAAAATATCTCAAAACTTGGACTTTTATATTGAAGCCTATGACTAGCATTAAGTTAGGAAATACAAGAGTGTCAATAACAGGTGTTACCGAATCAGACCTGAATTGTGATGGTAATTTATATTCCACCACATGGGAAGAGGAAACTGGGACGGCCGTGCACACTGTACTTACAGTATGTCCAGCACCTCCTGGGAGATACTGAAGAGATGCTGCAGCCAAACAAAATTGTTTCGCTTGCCCAAGATCGCAATAGTTGGAGAAAGTTTGCAGTTGTCTGCTCCGCAGCCAACTGATAATGATTTACTGGGGTTTTTTTTCTTACAGACAACTGGGGAACAGTTGCAAACATTGCTGAAATGGCTGATGGGAAATCCAGCTGGTCTCAAGTTGAATAGCGCCTTTGCTCATTTCTTGGGCCATTTCTTTTTGTATCATGTCTACTTATGGTTAGGTAAGTTAACATTTATTAGGCTATTCTAGTTGAAATCCATACACCCACTGTGGAAGACATGATGTTAATCTCCCACACATATTTCAAATGGAGTCACCCATCCAGGTAACCTCATTTGAAATTCACACTCCCTGTGTGGAAGATTAAAGGTCATGTCTTCCATACGGGGTGTATGGATTTCAACTGGAATCGCCCATTGCTATCAAACAGTGAAATAAAAAAGGGTGTTTTAAATATCTCAAAAACAACCTACACAATCTGGTTGGCTGGAAGCCACAAGAGGAATCTGAGAGTTGGTAGAGAGAACTAAGGTGCCGACAGCAATGAAGCTAGAGAGGAGCGTGGCCGAGCGGTTAAGGCGTTGGACTGTGAATCCTAGGGTCGAGGGTTCGAAATCTGAACAGGTCCACTTGAGCTCGGCTGGCTCTTTGTGTCCTTGAGCAAGGCACTTTCACTCTACTTGCTTAGTGCTTCGGAGGGCACTTTAAGCTGTCGGTCCCATGTGCATGCATTTCTGACATTAATGCAGTGTGCATTGCACACTGCACATTAAAGAACATCACAGGCTATTCGAAAAGATTAGGGGATCATCCTGGTACTGTTGACTGTAAGCTACTGTACTTCAACTGTACACTCATCTACTGTAGGTTCCAGAGTAAAAGTAAGTACAGCTTGTCTGTATGCAGTGCTATAATACTCATACATGAGGAAGGCACTAATAAGGAAGAAGAAGAAGCCCTTGGAGCCAAAGTGCTTAACCCTAAAGCTGCACATCCAAGTCAGGGGCAGCTGACCTTCATATAAAAAAATCCTTTAAAACACTTTTGTTTTATTTGACATACAGGTTATTTGACCGTGATCCGTCCATTTCTGAGCATGCTGATTTGGTGTATGGCTTTATCAGGATGTCTGGGTCTCTCAGTCTTGTTTGCCGTAGCTTCAGATATGTTGGCTATACTCACATTCCATATATACTGCTTCTATGTCTATGCAGCAAAGTAAGTACCGGTAACAAAACTTTAATTTTTTATGGCCAAATAGAAATGTAGCAGTATTTATCATATGTGACACAATCTGGTCCATGGGAGCATTTTTGAAACTAGAGTTACTATAATTATTACCTTATGCAAACATTAGGCTATCATATACAGAAACCACCAAAGGTCTAGCATACTTTGTTCTACAGTTATGAAGTTTTGTGACGTCTGTTTTTTTATGTATTTTATTGGTTTTTGCCTCCATATTTTTGCCTTTATCTCAATTTCAAATTTGCCGCCTTTGGCCCCAATGGACCAGATCGTGTCACATATTTCCTTATGTACTTCCTAATTTGGTGAAGTAAATTGTCCCTGCAAATGACAAAATTTCCTTGGAAGTAAGCATGGGTATCGCCAGTGTTTTCCATATCACATAACGTGGCCAAAAACAGATCACAATATTGCCTGTATCGCAATTTTGTTTAAGCTTCCTTAAGCTTCAAAATAACTTGAACATGCAAACTTTGACCTTCGAAAATCGCTCAATTTTGAGACTATCACAATGAAATTTAATAGTTAACACAAATATTATTTCAGATTCTAACAAATTTACTTGGATCATACAGTCAAATATGTAAATTTTGCTTCAAAACTTGCGATCACACCATATGAATGCAAGTTGAATTTGTCACTTTCGGGTCACTTTTGGGGTCGTGCAATGCATTACTGGGAGATCATTTCAGGTGCCATGTTGAATATGCTATACATCATACTCTGATCGAAGGCACATTTGTTGTTATCTTGAAAAATATTGCATTGCGATATTGAAAGTTATATCTCGATATCATTTTAATATCGCCCATGCTTAGTGGAAGAAGGTTATTTGACTGTAAATCTGTCCATTTTGGAGCGTGCTGATTTGGTATATGGCTTTATCACATGATGTCTTGCTCTGCCGTGGCATAGCCAGGTTTTCGGAATGATGGGGGGGGGGGTCACAAACTTATGATGGAAATACTTTTGCAGACTGAAATTTTTTTCTCAGGGCACTGAAGAATCTAAAGAAAGGGGGTACCAAAATCACATATTCAGATCACATATACCACAAGCATTGCACATTTAACATCTATATAGCAATATACAGTGCGCAAAATAATTAAGGTACCAGTTATGTTAACCCCTATACCATATTTCGTCAAATAGTCGCCCCCCCTCAAATAAACGCCCCCCACCACTTTTTTCAACCAAGATGTTTCAAAAATTCCGATATTTCCATGCTATCTTGTGTAGTAAGCTTACCAAGTTGCTCACATGGTCGCCAGTAGCAGCAATAAATGGCGAAAATCTGCATCCGAACCCGGAAGTGAACCAAAAGTCAGTGTCAAAAGGTCATAGTTCGTCATTTTAGCGTGACTTTTAAGCTTACCTAATGATTTTAACGGGAATTTTCGTGCTAAAATGACCTCTAATAAACGCCCCCCCTTGGGAAAATGTAACGCCCCCGGGGGCGTTTATTCGACGAAATACGGTATATCCTAAACAAAGACAAATATGTCAACAAGCAGCGAATGCATGTTTAAGACCTCATTTGTTGAAATTGGTGATCTGAAACCTAGGGAACCCATTACTTTCTTTGTTTAGGATATACAGGGTGAACATACCTGGTACCTTAATTCTTTTGTGCATTGTAGTCCTTAAATGTGCCACAGTTTGGGTTAAGGGGGTACTACACCCCTGGCCAATTTTGTGCCTATTTTTGTTATAGCGCATTGGTGACAAGTAAGATATGTACATAGGGGCAAGGACTACAACTACTGCACTGAAAATTCAGCAACTCAAGGCAAGTAGTTATTGATTTATTGATCAAATATTGGTTTTCCCTCACTTTTGACTGTAACTCCACAACTGTTGTCTGTACTGAAATAAAATTTCTAGTGCAGTAGTTGTAGTGCTTGCCCCTATAATATACATATCTTACTTGTCACCAATGCGCTATGATTTTTGAGAAAAATGCAAAAATAGGCACAAAATTGGACAGGGGTGTAGTACCCCCTTAATTTGGAACGGAAGCGCACAAATTTGTGAATGTTAACCCCATTAACGAGGGACTGTTGTGTACCGATGACCTGTAACGGACAAATGGTCCATGATTTCTGGGGGGCACTGCCACCCCACCCCCCACTGGCTGTTGGCCACTGTGTGTGTCTTACTTCCTGTAGCATATGGTCACTATACTTGCATTCCAGACATACTCTCATGTCTATTCACTATTCAGCCAAGTTTGCTTTCCTGGAAGTACACAAGTAAACAAAAAAGTAAGGATTTATTAAGGCAAATTTCCGACTCCATGGAGGTATCCTCATAGGCTACCACCGGAATGGCCAATAGAGTCACATTTACCATAAACTTTGGGCTAGTGAAGCAAGCCAGAACATTTTTCAAGAGCACCCCCCTCCCCTACAAAATCCTGAATCTGTCATTGGCCAACAAATCAACATTAACATACATGAATATTGATATTCTTTTCCTGGATCTGCCATTGGTCAACATTAACAAACATGAATATTGATATACTTTTCATCCCAGAATCTACAACCTGCAGATGTCTAGTCTGTTGTCATTATCACGCTTATTCCGAGGCAAGAAATGGAATGTGTTACGACGTCGTGTGGATTCCTGTTCCTACGATATAGACCAGCTATTCATAGGCACATTGCTGTTTACAATGCTATTATTCCTGCTGCCTACTACTGCATTGTTTTATACTGTGTTTACTATGGTAAGTGTTTCAGCTGTCTTAGGCAATTTAAAGGAGGATTTCGTGATCCTAGCATCCTCTTTTTATGACATTTTTCAGTAGATATCCACGAAAAAGCTTATTCCCAAAATTTCAGTTGATTCTGATTTTGCGCTTTGCGAGTTATGCATGATTATGCTCCATAGGCCAGTGGCTTATATAATGTATACTAGAACGAAATTCAAATTTGACGATATTTTTGCAAAACAAATTAATCTGTAAGAAATTTTTGGTACATAAACATTATGTAGCCAGAGGTTTCCAGTGGTATAAAAATTTCAACTTTTTTGAAAAAAGTGGGGTGGGGGGATGAGGCTGTGGATCACAAAATGCCCTTTTAATAAAAGGCACTTAATTTAATGGCCATGTGACCCATGGGTACCCCATATCAAGACCACAAATGAGTAGATATGCTACATGCTAACAGATAGGAACGTTTCGGACAAATATCATCAAAATTACTAAAAATGTATATGTATAAGGCTAATTTGTTAAAAATTGGGAGATTCTGAATTTTTCATGTTTTCAGGCCAAATAAAATTGAAAAGGTTTGTCTCATGTCCCCTGAGCAATTACAAATCCAATTTTTAAATTTTTTTATTTATCAATAAATCTGTAATCAGTAGTTTCTCTATTACAGAGCCATTGTATTTAATAGATTCCATATCATCTTGAAGCCTTAGGCAAAAATTCAAATGTTGAAATAGCTACGGTGTCATTTTGGTCTGCTAGAGATGACAGATTGCATAATTTGTCAAACACATAATCATGCACTGCTACATACAGACATTTGTGTGACTATCACCCCCATTTAAACAAACAATGTGATATCCCTTTTTATGGCCCATTTATGCCATAACCAGATGCTAAGTAAAAGGACACATTGCTGTATTCGGTACTACAGTTTCAAGGAGTTGAAATAAACTGCGCCAAAAAAGTATCCTTACACTTGGAAAAATAATCACAATTCATCAAAACTGAACCATATTGGGGTAAATTCGTTTTTGTAATGGATGCACTATCTAATCCTGCATACTATGACACCACATTGAATCCAATGTGACCTCTAGAAGTAAAGTTACAAGCAATTGAATAGATGAAGGTCCAGCCAGTTTTAAAAGTGATAAACTGGCCTATACAACAAAGAGACTACACAGTTTCTTCAATGAAGCTTTATTTAAAGCACTATTTGTTTCAGTTTTTACTTCTCTGTACTTTTCATAACTTCCATTTTATTTGTCAGCTCTTTTGTTTCAGTTTTCTTTTGTTCCTTTTGTTTTAAATTAGAACGCACAAATTAGCTATTTACCACTCTCAAACCAGATGTCTAGTCCATGGAGTTTTGAATAGGCCAGTTTGCACTTTTAAAATTGGACCTTCGTCTAATCAAATGATTGTAACTTTGCTTCTTGAAGTCACATTGGATTCAATGAGGTGTCATAATGTGCCGGATTAAATAGTGCATCTATTAAAAAAAAATTACCTCAATATGGTTTGGTTTTGAAATTGTGAGTATTTTTCCAAGTGTAAGGATACTTTTCTGGAGCAGTATAGCTATGTTGTTATAATGGTCCACTAAATGTGACAGATTGTATATGTGTGACATGATCTGATCCATGGAGGCCAAGGGAGGCATTTTTGAAAATTGAGTTACTATATTTATTACATTATACAAACATTAGGCTATCATATACTGAAAACACCAAAGGTCTAGCATACTTGGTTCTAAAGTTATGAAGTTTTGTGATGTCTATTTTCTTGTGCATTGTTTTACTCCATATTTTTGCCTTTCAATTTCAAATTTGCCACCTTTAGCCTTCATGGACCAGATTGTGTCACATAGTAGTCTAACACAACATGTGCTAATTACCAACAGACATTTTTGTTGCTCAACAATTAATTAACTGCCACAATAACTTTACTGTGGGATTATTGGTCCAAAGTGATGTCAATTAGGGGCTCATTCATAGGATTGAGGGCATGATCGCTGTCACGCCTCGGGCATAAACAGCGATCATGCCCGAAATCCTATGAATGAACCCCGTTCATACATACCCAACATTCCTAGCAATTCAATACAGATGAAAATAAAAAGGGTTTCCAAGTTCTAAATAACATTTCCATGCCGTTTTCCTTTAAAATTGGAAGAAAATGAGTAGCCCTACTTGCAGGAAGCAGCTCGGCTTATGAGGTCAACGGCCGAGTCAACGCGCGTGATACTGCGTCATCTTTTAGCGCCAGCGTGAGATGGGCGCGGTGACATCGCGATGTACGCAACACTAGCAAATCGTGGATCGTGTTAATTCTGTTCCAACGCTGCGTGACGCAGCTTGTTTATGCCCTGCGTACTGGTCATAAACGGTATTATGACCAGCAAAAAAGGGCGCAAATCCAATCAGAAACGTCGTTATATCGTGAGTATGTATGAATTTTGGTTTAAACCGGTTTACAGGAACACGTGGCGGTCCCTATGGCCACTTGACAAATTATTTAATTTGAATTAATCATATCGAGATGAAATAACTTAATGATGAGTAGACAAATGCAGTTTTTTATAGTCCAAATTGTCAACTCATGTACTTTGTTTATCTCCTTTTACCATCTCTAGTTAAGATTTGTGTTGCTTGTTATACAAAGTCTGCTTACCAAGCTGGTACATCTACTGAACACACTCCCTGTGTATTCTCTCATTCTGTGGGTTATGAAATCAGACACATTGACAGATGGTGTAGAATTCCATGTGAAAACACAGTTGGATGACAAATCACCTTATCTGATTATGAAGGTAAAACACCCTTCTAAGTGTTCACTATGCTCATGTTATTTCTACTATGCCTGACTAGTACAGACAGTGGCGGCGAAAGCATTTAAATATGAGGGGATGAGCATATTTTGTTCCAATGTCTTATGGACATTTGCGAGTGAAAATGTTCAATTTCAGACTAGCCTCAAATGGAGGTGAATTTTGCTCTGCATGCAAAAGTTTGCAATTTTACCCTATTTTGGCCCACAGTGGTATAAAAGGTAGAGTTTCAAAGTGACAAATTTGGATATTTCCTCCTTCAAGGCGATTTCTGCTGAAAGTGAGGGAAATTAAAATATTCTTTTTCGAGTGAAAAGTCAATGTAAATTTTGTCACATTTGAAAGCTCTCTTTTTATTCAAATTGTTATAAGTTGGTGAAATACAGTTGTATTGTGCTGAATGGGGTATCAAATAATATTACACAGAACAAAATTCTCCATCTCTCAACCACTTTATTTTGTAATTTAGTTTTTGTGTCTTTAAGAAATGGCTTTTGTTTTTAGGTGTTTGGATACTTTTAGACTGGGTCTAATTTAACAGATAACACAATGCAATAATGCTAACCTCATGCATTTGTTTTGCCAGGTCCAAATGATGTCACTTTCAAGAGTGGTCCAGGTTGGTAGAGAATCATTTTACGCAGATTACAGGAGCCAAGACAAACTGACTACACCCAAGAAGACCATCATAGATCTAGGGAGGCGCTTGCTACGTGGCAATCTTATCTATCCATGGGGAGAATAGTTTACAAAACGGGCTATTCCATTTAAAATCCACACTCCCCATGTGGAAGATTTAGCTATAGTGTTCCACAGAGGGAGAATAGACAGTTGGGTAACTTCCATTTGAAATACTCCACCAGTTTTGGAAGATTGGTAAAGCCATAATACAGGGGGAGTATGGGTTTCACAATGATTAACCCTGACCAATTACATTTGATAAACATGGTCCCCCTGTGGAAGATTATTTCCGAAATCTTCCACGGGGGTAGTGTGGATTTCAACTGGAATTGCCCTATGGGGGAATCTATGAACTTTATTTGGGTGTTAGAGATGTAAATTGTGGTGTGATGATCAAACAAAATGAGTCTGAAGTCTGGCATATTCAATTTTCAGTTCTTTACATGATTGTATAAAGCAGGCCTTCTCAACTAGTTTATTTGAAGTGCCAACTGGGAAATTTTAGTGATAATGAAGTGCCAACATGTTTAGGGAGCATTTTGTGAGGGAGCGTGTGCGCGAGGCCAGGAGGCCCGCGCCTTATGGCCCCTGTAGGGTTCCAGTGTAAAAGCCCCAGCCGCGGGGGTCCAGGGGGCAGCGCCCCCGGAAGCTCTGAGATTTTAAGGCTATCTAAAGGCTCAGATGTGGTATTTTCACCCCTTTTTTGTAAACAATTTATGAGGAAAAAACTAGTAAAGTTACCGTGCGTCACTTCATGCGCCACTTCGACTAACTCCAAGCGCCACAAGTGGCGCGCGCGCCGCCAGTTGAGAAGGCCTGGTATAAAGCATTTGCAAAGCTACATTTTGCAGAAAACCCCATTGATATTGCCAACATTTAGTTACAAACATATGAACAGTTGAAGTGTTGTCAAAACAGTAATGCAACAAAAGAAAGTCTTTTGTTTGGCTATATCTGAAAATCAATATATCCGACTTCACAATTGGATTATTTCAGTTGAAATCCATACACCCTCTATGGAAGACATTACCTTAATCTTCCACACATGGAGTGTGAATTGTAGCATTGGGCGATACTCAGATACCAGTGGTATTGGTATCGGTGGTTGATACTATTTTATATCGGTCATTTGCCAATATGATACTCAGTCAGAATGAATAGATAAATTTTCATGGGAAAATTTTCTGGACATGTGACACCCATGGGCCAATGTATTTGAATAGGAAGAATTCCTCCTTTGATGCAAAATAAGTAACTTGTTGCAAGTTAATAATATTATGGTAAGAGTTTACATAGATAAATATTTTTTTCCGTAGGTAGATATTTTTGAAATTACGTTTTGATGATATTGTGAAGAAATTAAGATCACATGATATTAAATAAATTTGCAATACACAAATTTCTATCAAAATTGCAGCCAAGAATACTATTCAAATTCAAAATTACTAAGACTTGAATAGCGCCGCCGGGGGTCAGAGATCAGTCCCGAGGTCATACTCACATTGATACGCATTGGTCATGTGTCCAGAAAATTTTCCCGTGAAAATATACCCATTATTGTTAACTGATACCAGGGCTTCAACTGGCCCTATATTTCCTATATTTTTGAACTTTTCCTATATTTTCCTATAAAGTTGTAAAATGCCCTATAATTCCTATATTTCCCCCCCAAAATGTACGCATGTTTTTATATGCACTGGCAGATACATGTGCCAAGGATAGAAAGCTGTAAATTTCTCAAGAAGAGCAACAAACAGATTTGTTATGTGATATTATAGATAACTATACATTTGCTTCATTGAGTTAAGAGGGTCCCAATGTCTTTTAAACAAACATTATGATATTAATAATCGTCATATTAAATATGGTCATGGTCATGTGTAACTGAGGCATAGAAAATGCGGGAGTTGTTATATTTTCCAACGTGCTTCAGTGACATTTTACTATTATCTATTCCCTATTTCCCTGAATATTTGGATTTATTGTAGCATTTTACTTTGAAAAATCAATATAACATAGCTGTAATGCTAGTTATTATGCCACTCCAATGAACCCTGGCCCAGAACACTAGAGGTTATCCATGTTCTATAAGCTGCATTCCTATCAGCGATTGCTATACTTGTGTAGGACTTTCATGTGCATGTGCAACCATGACTGTTTCAAAATAGCCCCCCAAATTCATACAGGTAACTCCAAGGTCTTGCATTGAATTGGTTTGAATGAGGAATACGGGAACCAGCACCTTTTGTTAGAAGTCACATATGAGTAATGTGGATAACATCTCTATGCATGAGGTATCACTGGAATTGGAACAAATAATAATAGGAAAGTAGGGAGTAATGTACTTTGGTTGTATCTGCATCTGCTTGCTACTGCCCAAATGCCAACAGCTGGGCTATTATCTCATACAGGTTAGGCTAGCATGGCCACTGGTTACAGGCAATTAAAATTTGATGTAGGCAAATTTGGTGAAATAGTTCATGTCCACATTGTCCAGCGTGACTTAAAATGTGACAGAGTTGTTGCGCATCTGGTGGTGTCAGGAAGCATGTTCCACTCTGGGGTGGATATATTGACTGCAAATTCATTTTTGTGGCTCTGATGTGGGTGTAGATAATAAGATGTGAGGACAGCCTAGTATATGTAGTTTTGGCATAACTACACAATACCCACCACACCATGGGCACAGCCCTGAGCTGCTTCAAAGGGAATAGCCCCCTCAATTTGATATTTTCTTGTATTTTGACAAATAATCCCCCTATAGTCACGACATGGCTTTTTGGGATTTTGGTATTTGGACAAATAATTTCAGACAGAGAGGGTGTGTTGGTTGAAAACAGCCCGACGGTGTTGGTCGGCGTAGACGCAGTGTCTTCAACGAAGCGCCATCTATCTAGTAGTTGGACAAATAATCCCCCTACAGTCACGACATGGCTTTTTGGATTCTGGTATTTGGACAAATAATTTCAGACAGAGAGGGCGTGTTGGTTGAAAACAGCCCGACGGTGTTGGTCGGCGAGACTCAGTTGAAAACTCATTATTTGAGTACGTCCAAGGTTCCACACCATGGGCCATTAACCAAGTGCGTCCATGTCCAAATAGGATATGCACGCAATTCTTGGTTTTATGTTGGCGCAGTCGGCGCAGACGTAGTTCTGAATTCGATAGAGGGCTTATAGGTCTTGGTTTTATGTTGGCGCGAGTCGGCGTGAGACGTAGTTCTGAATTCGATATGGGGCTTTGAAAACAGCATGCTTCTTAACAGGACATAGACACACTTGCGTGTAGATCTTGGTTGTCTGTTTGCGATGTCGGCGCAGACGTAGTTCTCAATTCGATAGAGGGCTTATAGGTCTTGGTTTTATGTTGGCGCAGTCGGCGAGACGTAGTTCTGAATTCGATATGGGGCTTTGAAAACAGCATGCTTCTTAACAGGACATAGACACACTTATGTAAACACAATGCACGACTAAACATAATGTATGAGGGAATGCCTCGTTCTAACAAGAAAGCCCGACTCATGCGTTGGGACGAGAGACCTTATTTTTGTAGTATATTTAGAATCAATCGTATCAAATTTTTACTTGAGTTGTAAAAACCATAAAAAGAGTCTCAATCAGTCTCATTAATTTTTATGTATTTTGCTGTTTGTTGGTATAAGAAAATATGTAATATTAATACACACCTATGACGTCAAGGCTATTGTTTTATCATTCCATTATTTTCCACGAATGGAGCGATGATTACAATAACACGCCATTCGTAAATGCCTTTCTTTTTTCTGAAAAGCAAATACTTTTCAGGGAAAAAGTACTGGCATTTACTAATGTAGTGTTAATAACAATTGCACTTTCGAAAAGCATGTATTTGCGTAAAGTGCAGTATTGTTATCATCACTTCATTCATGCAAAACAATGATACGAAAAACAACAAAACTATGATTTTCATTAATACAATAAATTAAGGAAGCGGATAGCAACATTTGCACATTATTGTTATGGGACATGAGAGCACATCAGACATATCGAATTACATGCTGAATACGAGGATTGTCCTTCTGATATAAAAAAAAATAATAATTTTGATTTTGTGAAATTCGTGATATAATACAAATTTTATGGCAAATTATTAAAATGTCATATTTTTTAATTAAACAGTCCTCGAAGTAAACTTTATAAATCTAATAAATGATATGTAATGAAACTGTAGGCCTATGTAGGCCTAGCTGGGATGAAAAGCCGAATTGAAAATTTTGACCTTTCATATTGAACATAAACATTTTTTCCAAAAAGACCTACATTTTTAGTGTTTTGAGGAAAAAAATCTGTAATAATGAAGGTCAAAATTTTCATATGATGGACAGCTGTTCATCCCAACTTCATATCTGTGGTGCAAAATGGGACACACCTAGCAGAGATGTTCGTGCTGAACTTAACTGGAAACCTTTAATTGACAGACAAAGCTCAAATTGTTTAATTTTAACCTACAAAATCTTAAATCATCTTGCACCTCCTTATTTGGGTCATATTTTCAGTCATGTAAACAACAGTTATAATTTCCGTCAAAGCCAAAGTAATGTAACTATACCCCTGCCAAGAACAGAGTACAAAAAGCGCAGTCTGTCTTATAGAGGTGCTGTAAGCTGGAATGAACTAGAAAATAATATCCAAAATTCTCCAACATTATATACTTTTAAAAATAATCTAAAAAAAACATAATGACATGCCTGTATTTAAATTTAACCTATCAAAATGCCAGACACGCCCTGCTGTTTAGCAGTGATAGCTAAACGTAATGTAAGGGGGATGTCATTTTCTTCGCAGAGGGGTCATGAATATGTAAAAAATTTATGACCCCCTATTATGGGCAAATTTTTTATGACCCCTAAAAGAATGCATGCGGAGCGCTTGCTAACATTTTTAGTCACCAACCTTCAATAATTCTATAAAGCCCTATTTTGGGTGTTAACAAATTATAACCCCTATATTTGGTCTAAAATTGTATGCAAGGCTTATATTAACCAGGCACCCAGGCTTTTTTTACCCCATGGTTGCCCAGTTTTGGCTCCTGGTGTATCCATTATTTTACACACAAACTATAGGACCAGGAGCCATCTTTGGGACCAGGAGCTCATTTTAGCTCCTGGTCCAGGAATACTTAATATAAGGCCTGATTGTATGACCCCCTTCCAGTATATTCATGACCCCCTTAGGGGGCTGTCATTTTCTACGGAAGGGGGGCGGGTCATGACTCATGAATTATGTCGGTGACCGGAGTAAATTTTTTTCATGACCCCCTATTGCGGGCTGAATTTTTACATCCCCCTATCTCAGGTCGAAAATATTTCTGCCCGCCCCTTCCGCCTACACAGACTGACTACAATTTATTATTCATCACTGGAACTAAGGGGGCTGTCATTTTCTTCAGAAGGGGGTCATGAATATACTGGGGGGGTCATAGAATTTTGAGACCAAAAATTTTTTAACAACCAAAATTGGGGGGTTATAGAATAATTAAGGGCTGGTGACTCAACATTTTTGCGCGCTGCGCGCGCATTCCTTAACTTCAAAACCAAAATGTGTGCGCAATCTTTTGTTATACAATGCAAGATTTTTTCTTGCTCCTCGTTCCTTCTTTACACTTACGATCAAATTTTTTAACGCGTTTCGCAAGACTCCGCTCTAAAATTTGGGTACGCCCGCGCCTTTACTTCCGCCATGAATAATTTGTCTTCAGTCTGTATAGGCGGAAGGGGGTCATAAAAATTTTTGACCCGCGATAGGGGGTTGTACAAAATTTAGCTCGCGATAATTGACTCCGGTCACCGACATATTCATGACCCCACCCCTGTCGAAGAAAATGACATCCCCCACAAGGCACAAAGCGCATAAAAACTTAAATGCGAAGAAAGTGTGTGGAGCGTGTTCAAATTTTGACTGTAAGTGTAAAAGGTGCGCTGAGCGCCTACCAAAATTTTGAATCATATAACTATAGATTGTGCATACATTTTGATCGTAAGTTAAAAGATTGCCCGTGCACGCGCGAAAATTTTGGGTCACCAGCCCTTAATAATTCTATAACCTGATTACCCCCCTAATTTTGGTGTAAAAAATTATAAACCCCCCCACCCCTATTTTTGGTCAAAAAATGCTATGACACCCTTCAGTATATTCATGACCCACCCCCTTTCAAAGAAAATGACAGCCCCCTAAATAACCCGAATTACGACCATGTACAAATGATGTACATGTACCTGGGAATACAAATATTTCTAATTTCTTTTCATTTTAATCAAAACAAACTCAAATGATTTTTTTTAAACTCTAAAATCTACTGTTAAAGAAGGCTAAGCATTTTTCTGATTTTGACATGGTCTTGACAGGTACCGGTATTAAATTTGTATATGTATGAATGAAATACAATAAAATATTAGATCAAGTCGCATCATCACGCAACAAAAATTATGCGACCGGAATTTAAAACATTTCATTTGACTTTCTATTTTACTGTGGGTGCACCGTAAAACTCAGTTGTACATTCTCTACGGCGCGGCATAAGCGTGGACTGTGTTATAAGTATTGTTCACTGTAACTGCAAATATAAGAAACAAGCCTACCATCCATTTTGAAGTAGGGGAAGGTGGGGCATAACGGACCCCCGGGGCAAAACGGAACCACCTGGAAAAATAGGCCTTGGCAATACTGCCGTCTATGCAAATTATATTGAGGAACACAAGTATGGCTACGAGGATTTACAACAAAAATTTTATCTGAAACAATCCACTGACATTCGAGCAAGATCAAGTCAAAAAATTACTACCCGTCTGGTGTAAGATATGTAGATGTTTAATGCGCTGAAATTTTACTCCATTAATATCGGATTCCCAAATAATTGTGTATAATGTAAACACGAAGGTCCTGGCCATGAGCTGTATTAAGTGCATGGCCTATATGCTACGATGTATTATGCATGCAACCAATTTCTAAAAAATCGGGTATGGGGCAAAACGGAACTCTAGGTGCGGGGCATAGCGGAACAGGGCTCCGTTTTGCCCCGGGCGTTTTGTCCCACAGATGGGTTCCGTTTTGCCCCAATTGGACATAACTTGTCTTCACTCAAGGAAATGTAGGCGTTATCTAGGGGCCTACTCGAACATGGCAAACACTTCGCTGAAACATAGACATATAACTAGACCTACAGATAGAATTAATGATTACTCCACAGAGATGGTAGGCCTACTGAATATTTCTTTCTAATCAAATATTGGTTATACATATTATAGGCCTACTAGGCCTATAAGAAGTGAACCACTCACTCCACAGAGATGGTAGGCCCACTTAATATTGTAACTGAATATAGGCCTACATATAACTAGGACTAGGGCCTACCGATGGAACAACTAATATAAGTTTGCACCCAGGGTGCCGTTTTGCCCCATAGGGGGGTTCCGTTTTGCCCCGATAGTGGGGCAAAACGGATTTTTTTTTTTAAAATATTTCTTCATTTTTATAAAAAATTGTAAGATTCAAGTTATATTGGTTAATGGTATATTAAAGGTAAATACAAACTTCAACTGAAAATATAATTTTTACAGTCATATTACTTATGGTGACGTCACAGAGCATCCTCAAAGTTAAGTGTTCCGTTATGCCCCACCTTCCCCCTAATTAAAAAACAACAAGTTCACAACAACAACAAAAACACAAAAATCAATGGAGCCTTCGGGCGACACACAAGCACTTTATTTGTTTTCATGTTCGACGGCTTCGGCAAGGTAAGTTTGGGCTGTTTATTTAGCATGAAATTTGTTACACACGATGATGAACCACAAAATTGAACGTGGGCCTAAGTTTAAAGAAAACAAAGCAAAAATATGCCCAATTAAAACCGGACCGACATAATGGCCGAGTGAAAATTGAAGAAGTCAGAGTATTAAACAGAATCAGAATGGTGAAAGGAAAATATAACAATAACTGAAGCAATAGGCTTGTTTAAAACTAAACAGTATATATACTATTATATAATACTGATAGGGAATATAAATCGCAGGAAAGAAAGCAATTATCATACAAAAAGAACAAGTTTAAAATTCATTAAAATTCCTTTAAAAACAGTTGTTTTATTCACGGGCGAGTCGGAAGATAATTTACCCGCGGAAATTTCCTTAAATGGCAATGCGCCATGCGACGCGAAGCGCGCGAAGTCGCACGCGTTTTATTAATGAGCTCAAAAGTCCTCCACGCTCAGAACACGTTTGGTGTTCAGTCCTCGTATACAGCACAGTGCAACGGCCGTGCGTATATTCGAGACTGGAGGATTTAGTCTAGCGTGATCGTAGGTGGCGCGCCGTATTTGGAATCGCGTCAATTGGTGTTTGTTATGCTCATCGAAATATGTACAGTAGTTCCCTTCATTGTAATGTCCTTCCATACTTCTCCAACCCACTTGGTGATCAGAATTCGTCTTTGGCTTGCTGTTATGTCATTGTTGGCGTATTTTTGGCCATTTAATCAGGGACTGGAAACAGATTATTGTCAAGCTATTGTTATCAGATTATCTTTTCGACCTTCGATTGTATGCGAGTTGCGCCGAGTGCGCTATGTTTGAATTTTATTATTTACTCATGTTGCCCTACTAAATATTAAAAAAACATCAAAATATTCCAATATCTTTTTTAAGTTATGTAAAATTGTGTAAAATGTCTATCATTTACATAGGATTTTGAAGGCAAAATGTGATAATTTTGTGGAGATACAGAATGCTAGAACGAACAAAATTATATTTTTTCTGGAATGTGTACACCGTACGCTTGGTATTCCTACTGATTTCGATACTAAAATAATTCTTAAGATGATGTTCTTTGAAGATTTATGTTGGCATTTTAGAGTCTGTCATTATAGGCAAACATGTAGGCTCATTTTGCAATGTACAAGACAAGCCACGCGCTGTGTTGTAACTGTGCTTGGATTCGTACCAGGGTCTATTGATCAACGTATTATTTATGCTTGCTCAACTGAGGATAATTTGTAAACCAGCAACTCGCATGGTACAATGGGTGGAAGCCGTTTACAGTCCCTCCATATAGAGGCCTTGCATGTGACGTATCATCCCGTAAATATGGCGGACTACTCAAATGCATTCAATAAAAGCATGATTGCAATCTACCGTGACAGTTCGTCTCACACACATAACCCTGCACTACGATCAAATAGGTTGATGACAACATTTTATTGAATGGACTGCACTCCGCTATAACTACGGTGAAGGACACCGGTTCCAATCCTTTGTCTGGAGCCAATCGATAATTTCATGCAGGGCCTCTATACAAGGTCCCTGATTCAATAAAGCACACAATGTAACAGGCACAATTGAATCGGAGCGGGATTTTACATGTTACACAATGAGCGTGTTTATAGTGAGACAATCTTTCCGTTATTTAGCTAAACTACCGCGCAGTCTAGATTTGCAATGGTTAGTAAAACATAAACAAATATAGACTGCGTGGCAGTCCAGCTAAATACCGCATATTCTGGCTCACTATAAACACGCTCTTTTGTTTTTTATTTTCGTATTGCACAAAATCATAAAAGTATAATGGATAAGGTTAAAATTATAAAATGCAAAAGATTTCTTTGCGGTTAAAAAGCATGTCCATATCACGTTTAAGTCGCAGTTATTGTGTCCTTCTTATGGAATATGGAATTTCTGTAGCGTGTAATGGCAAAGAGGACCATGACCGCCTCATTTTAACATTGAGGGCATACCCAACTACATTGTTGAATAAACAGCCCAGTATGAATAGAACAAAAAAGAAAGAAGAAAAAGAAAAGAAAAGAAAAAACAAAACAAAATAAAGCAAATAAGAAACAATAAAGAAACAAAATGAAAAACAAAGCAAAAAAAGATTAAACTCATCAAGAAAAGCTCAAACCCCAAAATAAAAATTAATCAACGGAAAAGTTTATAACGAGCCTCGAACTCCTGCTCAGTTCGCTCTTCTTAAGATGATTCAAATTCTGTCGCTTTACCATCTGAGCTAATGTAGTTAACACACAAATTTGTAGGTTTAATTGTTCGTATATAGCTATGTGTATCGATGATTTGCTCAAAACCCTTTACACTTTTGTCACTTTTGTGGATGGCGCTGTTCATTTTTTTTCGTTTTTGCACGTTTTCAAAAGCCCTCGATAGTAAGCACATGTGCTAACTATCGAGTGAATACGGTATTTTTTCTAAGAATATGTGGTGAAATAATTAGAGGAAAAGAAGCTAAATTAACAAAATGGCAGTACTTTTACGTCAGAGGGTCAAAAATCACTTTGTCCAAAGGTAATTCAATTAGATTGAATGCCAGCTGTATAAGCTATCTACACTCATAAAAATTGTTCGTTGGCATTACTCAGTAAGTTGATGTAAGTCGTTGCGTCAACTTTCTGAGTAATGCCAACGCGTACAATTTTGAGTAACGCTGACTAGATATCTTTATGTTGGTCGCACTCATTTGCACTTACTTTATTGAGTTGTTACAACTCAGAAAATGAAACTAGGTTAGCATATTTTTCTAGAGGTGTGCTATAGTATACAAAATTTTGCACTGCTTACAAAAATAAATATTTGAATACTGCTAATTGTGCAGAAAATGATCCAATTACGTGAATTAAGTAACAAAGTACCAAATTGGAATAACTCAAAACAATAAGTACCAGTAACTTAATATGAACGAGTTACATCAACTTACATGTTGAGTTACAATAACTCAACTAATTGGTTCTTTGAACCTTGTTTATTTTTCTAAGTTCCCTGAACTTGAATTCAGAAGTTGGCATTACTTAAAAAGTTGACGCAACGACTTACATCAACTTTTTAAGTAATGCCAACAAAGTTGATTAGTTGACGGAACTTTTTGAGCTTTTTCAGCATTTTTTAAGTTCGGATAACTAAAATTAATTTTGTTTTGGCAACTTTTACACTATTTTTAGTTGTCCAAACTTCAGTACTCCTTTTGAATTGCGCCAACAAGGCGAACAAGTCATTTCTATGAGTCTACAGTAGATGGCAGGGTGCCTGTATAAGCTATCTTCAAAAGATAGCATGGTGCAAGCTATCTTCAGTATATAGCAAGGTGTCAGCATAAGCTATCTTCAGTAGACATCATGGTGCCAGTTGTAAAGCTGTCTTTAGTAGATAGCAACGTCCCAGCAAACACAGAATGTCTTACACAAAACGTTTAAATGTCGGACTATATCATCACGGTAATGCAAAACACTCTAAGATAATTGAACAAAATATTTTGCAAAAACGTTTGCCCAAAACATTTTACAGTAAGACTGATAGGTATACCTGTAGCATTTTTATGTGTAGGCCTACTTTGTAGCGTAATTCCGTGCTTTGTTGATTAAAAACAAGAATCAACCCCCTTCATACTCGCGTGCTACCCACCCCACCCATCCTACCCAGCCACTCACAACACACGCCCACTCCTCACACGACACACCATCGCTGATGATACATGACATACGCCGGCTATCATCTTGTTAAAGCCAGGGATGCCCAATTTCTTATTTCACATCCACACGTATGATACCAAAAATGGATCGTAAACGGGATAGCAACAGGTCGATCGTGGATTTTCCACACGTTTGGGCTCCTTTGACGATTCAACCGTATCAAAGCAAACTGTTAGGGAAAGGTTGGGCGGCTTTTTTTGGACATTTTCAGCAGCGTCTTGCCATTGGAAGTAATTAGCAACACCGAAATCACGAAAGGGACACCAACAGACACCGTCTGATAGGCCTGGATCTGAATTTATATCACAGATAGTATAGACGCGGCCCAAGAAATATGGGAGGGCAAAATTTTAAAGGAAAAACATTAATTATCGAATCCTTAGGATGAGAGAAATACTTCCGATTGACCAACTTTGAAATTCTTTTTGCTCCAAAAGACAATTGCATTTTGGCCAAAATGGGTACAATTTCAACCTTTTTTCCCGAGCTTTGCACGCATAATACTCAAATTCACCTCGTTTGAAATTTGAGACCGAAAATAGTATGACATGCTACCGGGCGTCACTCCCGGGCGCCACTGCCCCTTCTCCACCCCACTGGCTACGCTACCCAACGCCGCCAACCCCATGAGGGTCATTAGGTTCTGAGCGTTTACCATTTTCGGTTCTTTGAATACTCCCAAATCACCGGAGTTCAAGTTTAAAAAGCAAACAACTCCGTTTGGAACGTCTCGGAACAGCCCCCAGGGTAGTGTTCTGAGCGTTGACCGTTTTTGAAAATTCAGCCTCATGAAAGCCATGTATAGAATAGTCTTTAAAAATTAATATAGGCCTATATAAAGAGCAACTCCATCTGACACCATTCAATTTGGGACAGCACTCCTACAATTAAATGTTCAGCTGATCACATCTTGTCTCCCCTTTTCAATCCTTCCTCTTTGTTCTTTTTATTATTATTTTTAATTCAGATTTCGCACAAGTTCTCATTTTTCTCGTGCCTATCATTGATGCAGACCTGTATCAGACGGTGTCTGTCGGCGGCCTTGCCGTGATTTCGGTGTTGCCAATCACTTCTAATGGCAAGACGCCGCTGAAAATGTCCTAAAAAGACGCTCAACCATTCATCACCAGTTTGCTTTGATATAGGTCGAATCACCAAAGGAGCCCAAACGGGTGAAAAATCCACGATCGACCTGTTGCTATCCCGTTTACGGACCATTTTTGATATAGGGAAAATGCGTGTCGATGTGAAAAAAGAAATTGGTCATCCCTGGCTTAAACAAGATGAAAGGTGGCGTATGTCACTTATAATAATTGGCCCTGATAATTGGTGTCGGTGGTTGGTGATGCCGATGCCGTGTACTGGGGTGGTTGCAGTGGCGTTGCGTGAGTCAAATTGTAACTTGATCCTTCTTTTTTTAGGCCTACGCACAAAAACGCACAGCCACTGAAGATAGCTTAACAGCCCCTATCTTTTGAAGATAGCTAAAATTAATGCAGGTACCCTGAGATATAATATATATATATATAAGTGGCACATTGATATCTCCTAAAAATAATAATATTTTAGCAATATTTTCAAAATGTTGTTGTAGTGTGTTTGTTTTTGTTATAAATGTTTTCATGACCTTTATTTTTGTGTTTGCTGGGTTATCGCTTACAGCTGACACCGTAAAATCTCCTAAAGATAGCCTATACCTTACTATCTTTCAAAGTACAGCTGACATCTCTTGTTATTTAATGAAGATACCTCATGCTGACACCTTACTATCTACTGAAGATAGCTCATGCTGACACCTTACTATCTACTGAAGATAGCTCATGCTGACACCTTACTATCTACTGAAGATAGCTCATGCTGACACCTTACTATCTACTGAAGATACCTCATGCTGACTACTTACTATCTACTGAAGATAGCTCATGCTGACACCTTACTATCTACTGAAGATAGCTCATGCTGACACCTTACTATCTACTGAAGATACCTCATGCTGACACCTTACTATCTACTGAAGATAGCTCATGCTGACACCTTACTATCTACTGAAGATACCTCATGCTGACACCTTACTATCTACTGAAGATAGCTCATGCTGGCACTTTGTTTTCTACTAAAGATAGTTTATACAGGCATCTTGTTATTTACTGAAGATAGCTTATGCTGGTCCCTTGCTATCTACTAAAGATAGTTTATACAGGCACCTTGCTATCTACTGAAGATAGCTTATGCTGGTCCCTAGCTTGCTATCTACTAAAGATAGCTTATACAGGCAACTTGCTATCTACTGAAGATAGCTTATGTTGGTCCCTTGCTATCTACTGAAGATAGCTTATACAGGCACCTTGCTATCTACTGAAGATAGCTTATGTTGGTCCCTTGCTATCTACTGAAGATAACTTATACAGGCACCTTGCTATCTACTGAAGATAGCTTATGTTGGTCCCTTGGTATCTACTGAAGATAGCTTATACATATACAGGCACCTTGCTATCTACTAAAGATAGTTTATGTTGGTCCCTTGCTATCTACTAAAGATAGCTTATACAGGCATTTTGCTATCTACTGAAGATAGCTTATGTTGGTCCCTTGCTATCTACTGAAGATAGCTTATACATGCACCTTGCTATCTACTGAAGATAGCTTATGTTGGTCCCTTGCTATCTACTGAAGATAGCTTATACAGGCACCTTGCTATCTACTAAAGATAGTTTATGCTGGTCCCTTGCTATCTACTTAAGATAGCTTATACAGGCAGCTGGCTATCTACTGAAGATAGCTTATGCTGGTCCCTTGCTATCTACTAAAGATAGTTTATACAGGCACCTTGCTATCTACTGAAGATAGCTTATGCTGGTCCCTTGCTATCTACTAAAGATAGTTTATACAGGCACCTTGCTATCTACTGAAGATAGCTTATACAGGCACCTTGCTATCCACTAAAGAGAGTTTATACAGGCACCTTGCTATCTACTGAAGATAGCTTATGCTGGTCCCTTGCTATCTACTAAAGATAGTTTATACAGGCACCTTGCTATCTACTAAAGATAGTTTATGCTGGTCCCTTGCTATCTACTGAAGATAGTTTATACAGGCACCTTGCTATCTACTAAAGATAGCTTATGCTGGTCCCTTGCTATCTACTAAAGATAGTTTATACAGGCACCTTGCTATCTACTGAAGATAGCTTATGCTGGTCCCTTGCTATCTACTAAAGATAGTTGGCATAACTACACAATACCCACCACACCATGGGCACAGCCCTGAGCTGCTTCAAAGGGAATAGCCCCCTCAATTTGATATTTTCTTGTATTTTGACAAATAATCCCCCTATAGTCACGACATGGCTTTTGGGATTTTGGTATTTGGACAAATAATTTCAGACAGAGAGGGTGTGTTGGTTGAAAACAGCCCGACGGTGTTGGTCGGCGTAGACGCAGTGTCTTCAACGAAGCGCCATCTATCTAGTAGTTGGACAAATAATCCCCCTACAGTCACGACATGGCTTTTTGGATTCTGGTATTTGGACAAATAATTTCAGACAGAGAGGGCGTGTTGGTTGAAAACAGCCCGACGGTGTTGGTCGGCGTAGACTCAGTTGAAAACTCATTATTTGAGTACGTCCAAGGTTCCACACCATGGGCCATTAACCAAGTGCGTCCATGTCCAAATAGGATATGCACGCAATTCTTGGTTTTATGTTGGCGCAGTCGGCGCAGACGTAGTTCTGAATTCGATAGAGGGCTTATAGGTCTTGGTTTTATGTTGGCGCAGTCGGCGTAGACGTAGTTCTGAATTCGATATGGGGCTTTGAAAACAGCATGCTTCTTAACAGGACATAGACACACTTGCGTGTAGGTCTTGGTTTTATGTTGGCGCAGTCGGCGCAGACGTAGTTCTCAATTCGATAGAGGGCTTATAGGTCTTGGTTTTATGTTGGCGCAGTCGGCGTAGACGTAGTTCTGAATTCGATATGGGGCTTTGAAAACAGCATGCTTCTTAACAGGACATAGACACACTTGCGTAAACACAATGCACGACTAAACATAATGTATGAGGGAATGCCTCGTTCTAACAAGAAAGCCCGACTGCGCGTTGGGACGAGAGACCTTATTTTTGTAGTATATTTAGAATCAATCGTATCAAATTTTTACTTGAGTTGTAAAAACCATAAAAGAGTCTCAATCAGTCTCATTAATTTTTATGTATTTTGCTGTTTGTTGGTATAAGAAAATATGTAATATTAATACACACCTATGACGTCGCGCTATTGTTTTACCGCTCCATTATTTTCCACGAATGGAGCGATGATTACAATAACACGCCATTCGTAAATGCCTTTCTCTTTTTTCTGAAAAGCAAATACTTTTCAGGGAAAAGTACTGGCATTTACGAATGTAGTGTTAATAACAATTGCACTTTCGAAAAGCATGTATTTGCGTAAAGTGCAGTATTGTTATCATCACTTCATTCATGCAAAACAATGATACGAAAAACAACAAAACTATGATTTTCATTAATACAATAAATTAAGGAAGCGGATAGCAACATTTGCACATTATTGTTATGGGACATGAGAGCACATCAGACATATCGAATTACATGCTGAATACGAGGATTGTCCTTCTGAAAAAAAAAAAAAATAATAATTTTGATTTTGTGAAATTCGTGATATAATACAAATTTTATGGCAAATTATTAAAATGTCATATTTTTTAATTTAACAGTCCTCGAAGTAAACTTTATAAATCTAATAAATGATATGTAATGAAACTGTAGGCCTATGTAGGCCTAGCTGGGATGAAAAGCCGAATTGAAAATTTTGACCTTTCATATTGAACATAAACATTTTTTCCAAAAAGACCTACATTTTTAGTGTTTTGAGGAAAAAATCTGTAATAATGAAGGTCAAAATTTTCATATGATGGACAGCTGTTCATCCCAACTTCATATCTGTGGTGCAAAATGGGACACACCTAGCAGAGATGTTCGTGCTGAACTTAACTGGAAACCTTTAATTGACAGACAAAGCTCAAATTGTTTAATTTTAACCTACAAAATCTTAAATCATCTTGCACCTCCTTATTTGGGTCATATTTTCAGTCATGTAAACAACAGTTATAATTTCCGTCAAAGCCAAAGTAATGTAACTATACCCCTGCCAAGAACAGAGTACAAAAGCGCAGTCTGTCTTATAGAGGTGCTGTAAGCTGAATGAACTAGAAAATAATATCCAAAATTCTCCAACATTATATACTTTTAAAATAATCTAAAAAAAACATAATGACATGCCTGTAAGCATGGTAAGTAACCATAAGAGTATCATAATGGCTTTTGACAATTAATAATTTTGTGATTGTAATATGTTTAAGCCTAGATAATAAGCTTTTGTAATTGTTTGTTATTTTGTACATGTATGTTTGTTTATGCACGGCCCCAAGGAAGAACAACTTTTGTTGAATTGGGCTTTCCGTGTTGAAATAAAGTCTAATATATATAATCTTTAGGTGCATATCGTTAGATTTATACAATTTACTTTTTTACAATTTACAATGTTTAATAATTTGCCATAAAATGTGTAATGTATATATCGCGAATTTAATAAAAATCAGAATTATTTGATATCAGAAGGACATTCCTCGTGTTCAAAATCCAATTCGATGTGTCTGATTTGCTCTCAGGTCCCTCAAATATATTATATAGGCCTACACGTGAAAACGTCGCTATCCGAGCCCTTAAACATAAATTTACAATGCAATCTGTGAAAAGTAAGGCAAGATCAAAACGGGCAGGTTAAAAGTTGTATATACTTATTATGCAAGATGTGTTTTTACCCTCACTTTGGTGGAAAATGCTTATTTAGGCTTAAGGTTTTACCGTCGTCACCCGATTCGACTTGACTATTGCGCCTGTTTTCAACGCGTGCGTACTCCGCGTCGTGCTCGGCGTTGCGTTGCAGACATCGCAGAGAACGATGCGTGTTGTGCGTGTCAATGCTATTTTTGCGCACATGCGATAACTAGGGCCACAAAATAAAGAAAACAATGTTTACTGAGCGCAAAAACGTGGCCGCTTCTAATAATACGGAAATATTAAAAACAACATATACAAACCAAATCTCATTGCCAGCGTGCTTCCACTGATAACGGACCTGGACCCCCTCCCCCAAAGTAGGCCTACGACAGTAGGGTCCAATAGATGATATGAAGTTATAGGCCTACAAAACAAACACAGAAACATGTTTTTTTTTAAACATTAAGCCGAAACGAGTGTTGGTTAAATTGGTTAATTCTTTTTAAAGTTTATAATCCAACATTTTTAAATGTTTAAAGCATTTTGTGTTATTGGGTAAAGACCTAGGCTACTACGTGCACTGAATTCATAATGCATGCGATACAGACAACACCATCAAAACTATTTAGTTTAAAAAATGTTTCATACATTTACAAAAAATATATGATATCATAATTGGCCAAACGTTTTTCTACAGCTAGGAAACCCAATGTTTAACTTTGCATTAATTGAACTGATATGAATCCACCTCGAGATAATTACGTATAGTTTTTGTGACCAAAAAAGTTTTCCTCTCGATAAACGGCACTAAGCATGCTAAGTAGAACTGCTTATAATAATCGTAGGCCTATAGTCAAACACTTTCGCCAATGGTGTCAAACGCTTCGTTTTAACCATGCTTTAACATGTTTAATAAATCCTCTTTTAGGTCATTCGAGTCAGGTGAACATAGTGAAAGCTGAAAAATTCGTCACTTTATGTAACCAGGGAAGTGCACTAACTGCACTTCCCTGATGTAACTTGCTAACTCTTTGGCCCAATATCTTTGCAGAATGGGAGTCGTTCTTACACCCGTTTATGACCAAAATACACCAAATTAGAATTAGGCTAAGAATTGTAAGGCTTCATTAAGTCTTTTATAGTCGACATCATTATAATTGTTTCTATTATGGACACTTCTTAGGTAACTTTTTTTGCAGTGAAAACTTTCACGCGTAAACAGATAATTCCTTTTTTGTGGCCATATGCGTACACGAACGCTGATCCGGCATTAGATCGCGCTTGTATGCCAGCGCCTTGGTACGCACCAAAATATCCATGTACGCAATTGACTACGCATGGTGTCGCAGAAAAATGCATTTTTGACCAATTTTGGTCAATTTCCGCGAAAACGAGGTCCGGTACCCCCAATTTTTTTTGCGCGATTTTACAGAGCTTTTTCTTTTTCATAACATATATAAAATTAAAAAAATTTTGTCTCGACAATTTTTTATACAACGCAAAAGGTGGTATATTTTGGGCAAATTGCTGATTTTGCCATTGAAGTGTACAGAGATTTTTGGAAATGTACACCTCTTTTAAAACGGCTGTAGCTCAAAAGTGAGGTCCGGCACCCCCTGTTTTTTTTCCTGAATTATTATCTACACATATTAACGTACAAAATATGTCAATTTAAAAAAATTTGGTCGATAGGTTTAGTAACGACGGTAAAACCTTAACTTAGTAAGCCCGTAACTTTAAATTATTTGGACCTTTCTTTCTACGCTTTTTTTATACGTTTTCAGTGGCTTGGGACCAACGTTTAATTTGTTACATTTTGGGCAACATTGCTACATAATACACATTATGTATCATGTATTTAGGCCTATGTATCTGTTTATTTTTAAATCGTTTGCTTTGGGCATGTTTAATAATGATAAAAGCCACAGTAGGTCTATTTTCGGTATAATTTTTATTTCACTTTAGTACATCTGATGTTTCATCTGATAGTATTTTGGCATGTTTGAATATTTACTTACATCGATCAGTAGGCCTATCCGATAATTAAATATTATAATGTTAGGGACGCTCCAGTTGATTTCGGGAGGGGGACTGGAAGTTGAGTTTTTATTTCGCGTAGGAAGCGGCGAAGTTTGTTTGTTGTTTTTTTTTGCCGCCGAAGTTCAGGGACATAATAGGCCTAGGTAAAATGGGTTGCAATAAGGCCAACCAAATAAAACTAAGTTTACACATTTAAAATGTTCGTACCTTACTTCGGCTTAAAGTAGAATCATACCTGATTTAGGTCCTTGCTGCGAATCAACGATATATATCCTCGGAATGATTCCATCACAAATTATAATTACTAGTATCCAAGATAAATAAATAGTGTCCATAATTGCAAGGTTGTCCAAAATCGAACACTCGATTCATAGAGAAGAATATCATTGCTCATGATAGCGGCAGGTCTACCTTTCTTGAGGTACAAAACTGCAATGATCTGCATTTAACTATTTCATATTAACCTATGACCAGTTCGCCAATTTTCTTTATTATGCAAAATACAGACCTAAACGCAACTACTTCAATCATGTCAATAGTTAACACATTAGAAGTGGGCTTAAAGAACTATTGATTGTACTTCTAATCACTTTAATGATTTTACGAATCTACGTTTATTCAATTTGGGTAACAAACATTTTAGATCTTTATAATTCAAGAACGTGGTTACGGATGATTTAAACTAAACACCTGGATCGTGATATGATGGGTAATTCTATAGAAATTTTACATAAAGCTGAGTCCGTGTATTTTTCACCCGCACCTAGTACGATCATTCTATTAGTGTATTTGATAGTGTATTCAGTGTGAGCAATTGATCAATTTGTAAAGAGCATCAAATTTCAATAACACTCCATTCGTGGAAAATAATGGAGCGGTAAAACAATAGCGCGACGTCATAAGTGTAGTATTAAGTCGAGTTAATGGTTGCGGATTAGAACGTGAGTGGCTAAGAATGGCCTAGGGCCTCCGGCCCACGGCCATTCTTAGCCACTCACGTTCTAATCCTTGGCCATTATCCTATACGTAAGTGCAATGCATCGCAACAAGACCAAAGTCATATAATTTGGATTCTATTGTTTTTTAGAATGTAGTTCAGCCATCAATTCGCGGGAGAATTTTCCCAATTTTAACGTGATAAAATGGACTTTACAATCCATACCCGATGACCCCCTTTTTTTTTTATAGTTGCGGCTACCCAATGAACCCCTTTCTTTGGTTGCGGCTACCCATAACCCCTTTTTCTATAATAGCATCATCTAAATGCAACTAAACAATGCGGCAGAAACTGTCCACTTTTGCTTCATTTTTTCACAATTCTGCCGAAAGTTTCAAAATTTTGCTACATTTTGTCACAATTTTCTACCCGATGACCCTTTCTTTAAATCTTATACTCGATGACCCCTTTTTTATTTTGTTTGTACCCAATGACCCCCGTAGTTTTAAAAATAACGCTTTGTACCCGATCTACTTCGCGACTCCGGTAGGCACATACCCGTCACTTCCAAAATTGAGTGCCTCCCCCCGAGGTTCAAGTTGGATATGGTATACAAATGTGACTCAAAGACAGAGATATACCATATACACAATTATTGTTTAATTCTTGATGGTTTATTGATAGTAATAACAAAATATACTTACAAAATTGGATGCAAATATAAGTGAGATGATTGTAGTCATACAGTTATAACAAGATTAGAATGTACACGAATTTGTTTGCCTTATTTAGAAATACAGAAAGGTGTACAATAGAGTTGATAATGGTAATCATGGCTACGTGTCATTCTTTTGAAAATATGCAAGCTTCATAAGCATGTAATTGAAGATTCCGCATGTTTTGAAGGTGATAATGATACTTTTTTGATAATTTTGGCTATGGAGCACGGGCCCAAAACGGGGAGGCTGTATATTGCACGTCCCACGGCTGGTATACCAGAGGATGATTTAAGCACTTCCCAGCAAGTCTTGCGGTTAGCATAGCTGTGGGGGTGAACATGACTATTGTTATTTCACTCCAGAAAATTGATTTCAATTCTATTCAAATTCAATTCTTTCTATACCTGGAGCCTTGCTATTCAATTCCAATTCAATCCACCTTGCTATAGAATTAATTCAATTCGATTCCAATTCAATTTTTCAATTTCAAAATCATTTCAATTCAATTCCAATTCAATGCAGTGAAATTAACAGCTAATCAATTTCAATTCAATTCTGAGCATTCATTTCAATTCCAATTCAATTCCAATTCCAATACAGTTGCAGTTTGTGTTAATTGACCAAAGGCACACTGCAAAAACTGAGATTGTAACACTTTTTTTGTCCTCGATTTGTACACACATGTAAAATCTAAGCACAAATATTAAACTCAAAAATATCAAGTGTTTAATATCTAAACATTAACACAAGGCATCAATTACTAAACATGTTTAGCATTTAGACATGCTTACAAATCGAGAACAAGATGGTGTCTAGAATGGTGTTTAATATCTTGACACTGTTTTTGCAGGGCATGTTTTAAACCTTACTACCAATTTTATAAAACTTGTCGCAACACAAAGTCAAAATAAAGTGCACTATTTGTCACAAAAGCATTTCAACCATGTAAGCAGAAGATACTTTATTGTTATGTTAACTCACTTTTCACATTCAAACAATGCGAGTGATCCTTGACCTCTGGGTCCTATTTTATGAATCTTTGGAACTTCTTAGTTCTTAGGTGACTGAAAACCTTGTCTTTTAAAATTTCTTGTCCACCATGCACATTATTTTCTAAACTTAAAGGAGGATTTCGTGATCCTAGTATTCTCTTTTAATGACTTTTTTCCGTGGATATCCACGAAAAAAGCTTATTCCCAAAATTTGAGTTTATTCCGATTTTGCCTTTGCGAGTTATAAACATTATGTAAATAGCCAGAGGTTCCCAGTGGTATAAAATCTTTTTGAAAAAAAGCGGGGGGGATGAGGCTGTGGATCACGAAATGCCTTTTTAAGGTGTGCGGTATGATCGATAATTGGACCCTGTCTCCACACTGACCTCAAAAATGTCCAAAATCAAGGTTTTGATCCCGGTTTTGATACTATTAGATAGCCCCTACTTGTCTCCTGCTCCTCCTAAGATTTCCACCCAAAATCCTTGTACTTTTGAGTGTGAAAAAATGGTTTAATGTTTTTCTCACAATTTGTTGAAATGTATAATTTTGAGCATAAAAATTAGGAGTTTGGGAAAAATAGGGGCTTTGTGATTAGTGCCAAAAAATTTTAATGTGTGATTAGACCTGGAAGTGTATCAGAATTCAGAACGGGGAAAGTCACTTTTTTACAGGTGGAATGATCTGGAATTACAGACATACCGTAAAACCCCGTCTACAAGGATATACCCAAGAAACGCCCTCAATAAAATTGGTTGCTTGTTGTATTTGGAGTTTGAGCAAATATATACTGGCACTGGGTGGCTATGCATTCCATCTAAGTATGTTGTAACACCAATCAATTGTATTGACATAATAACGACTGTTTCGTATATCAGGATCGTATAGCTCAATTGATAGAGCGTCAGACTTTGGAACTGAAGACATGCTGAAGAGAGCATGGTCCGGGCACCGGTTCCGTTTTTTCATTCTCGTTTAATTTTAACTTTTGACATGTTCTTTTTTATCTTTCTTCAAATCTACCTTTCTACTTTTAATTTTAGGTGCGTTTTTTTTATATTTTTTTTATAGTTTTTTAGGTTTTTTATAGTTTTTTTAGTAATTTTGTGGTTTTATAGAAACTAGTAAAAGCATTTATTCTAAATAATAGCGAAACCCACGGTTAGACAGATGTGTTGTAACTACTTGTCTGTCCTCGTCTTTGCAATAAAAACCTATGTTGCACCTTTGTGCCATCCCAATTCTTGAGGTAGGGTGCGTTTTTGGCTTAAGCACGATTTTGTTTCTACTTGAAATGAAATCAAAATAAATATTGTTCTGTTGCCACAATTGCAGTTTTTTCAATAAAAAAATAGATGAGGAATAATAATTATTCCATATTTGAATCTATTGTCCCATCAAGAATAGAGTGTCTTCAAAACTTCAATCAATTCATCTGACAAAGGAAACTATTCTGGTCATTCAATTTTGTTTCGCTTGCACCTGTTATATCACAGGCGTTGGTAGAGAAGGCACACTTCTCTTGTCTTCACCGAAGTAGTGATGTAAACACTAACATGATTAATTACCATAGCTAGCAATGGACATACACTATTTTTGTTCCACTTGAACCCATACTATAGGTTATTCGCTGTCGATGTGACGTAATTAATCGGATTAACTACCATAGCAATTGATGAATACAATTTCGAATATATAGCCCTGCACTTCATCGTTCACGTGGCACCTATGCATTAAACCATAGTTGTCAAAGAAATGCTAATCACTCGCCATGTAAGATTAGTATTTATGAAAAGAGTGGTATTCAATCTATGTTTGGTGACATACGCGGGTGATTAGTGCAATCTGCTTGATGGTAGTTATTGCGATTATTACGTCACTTCGACAGCGAATTGTAGTATAGACGAATCCAACAAGCCAAGTGATGGTCAGAATTTATTCGGCCATTATACGCTGGTGAAGTTGCGTAATTAATCGGATTAATTACCATAGCAATAGGTGAAAACAATTTTGAACATATCGCGCTGCGCTACAAGCAGGTTACACTCATCACCTGTACTGTGTATGTCTGCAATCATAGATTGAATGCAATACTGGTCTTTTCAAAGATCTTACAGGTGCAGCATGATATGGTTCAATGAAGAGGTACCGCCTGAACGTATCAGTGTAGGCCCTATAACGCGGTATATTCAAAATTGTTTTCACCTATTGCTATGGTAGTTAATCCGATTATTACGTAACTTCGCCAGCGTATTGAATAAAACAGGAGGATGTGAGTTCATAAGGGCAATGTCGGGGATAGGTCACAATCGATGTGGAGAGATGAGAGGTCCGACCAACAGCCATAGCGATTCAACTAATTCCAGCGGACGGTCTGTGGCTAGTAAGGAATCGTCTTTGACCACATGCGCAGATCTGTCTCGTCAGGAAGATATTTAATATCCCGAATTTATAATAGGCCTATGCCTACCAGTTCCATCGTATAACCGATCTGCTAGAGAATATTTGTTACCATGTTTAATAAATTCGTATTTATCGTATAATAAAATGTAGCCAAATGTATATTATGTGTCACACGGTTTTCTGCTGAACCACTAGCAGGCTATGTTACCACATCTATGACAATGACAAAGGTGAATTTTGATGATTTTTACGATCGTCCGGATGAGCAAATCACTGAATGGGTCTTTAGTTCCCTCCTCTCCTTATCCTGCCAATATTATATGAATCAAAGAAAAATAAAGAAAAAATAAAATTAAACAAGAAAAAAAGAAACAATAAAAGAAAAACAATAGAATAAATTAAACTAAATATGAAAAAAAAATGATCACGAAAGGAGTCTTTAGAAAATGCAAGAAAATATAAATGAAAAGTTTGAACAATATTTTGTTTATAAAAGTTTGTGTGACCGTGATGAGGCTCGAACTCACCATCTTCCGATCTAAAGAACCAAAGTCTTATGCCTTGCCAAGTGAGCTATGCTCGTGAGATGCGAAATAAAGATAAAATAATACATTGTATACCTGCTTGTGTCGGTAAATGATTTGCTCAAATTCCATAATGATATAATATTGTGGAGGGCGCTAGCGTGAAATATGCTATCATCACAGTCGCTTCTATTCCTTATAGACGGGTTTCTACGGTATATGCTTGAGAATTGAAATGCTGAATTGAAATCAAACCCGAATTTCATTTCAATTCCACTTCATTCTTCATCACTCAACATGAGTTCAATTCCAATCCAATTCAATTCTTCATTGCTCACGATGATTTCAATTCCAATCCAATTCAATTCATGCCCAAGCCCACTCATTTCGATTCCAATTCAATTCCAATGCATTGAAATGAAAATCGCCCCAAATTCATTTCAATTCAATTCGATTTCAATGCATTGAATTAACATTAAACATGACACCACCACTGCCCGCCCACTGCATACACACGTACACGTGCATGGTTAAATTTGAATTTGGAGAGATATATTTACAATAAAACACCTTCAAAAAGTTGGCCGATTTCACATTTTATGTTATCTTATCTACAGAAGGTGTGATT